>NC_051388.1:6041322-6045785 GCF_015228065.2 Penaeus monodon
ATTTTGTTTACGTGATTTATTGTTATTGTGTTTTATCATCATCCACGTCATTATTAGTATTGTCGTTGTTATTCTTGTTTTTATTATTATATTGTTAGTGTTGTAGTTATTATTATTGTTATTGCTGCTATTCTTGTTGTTATTATTATATTATTATTCTTTGTTGTTATTGCTTTTGTTGCTTTGGTTATTATTGTTACCATTACTCTTAGTGGAACTGAGGATGTTCGTGTGCGTCTGTCGGTCTTTATTTTGGTTCTAATTTATTGCCTTTTGTCTTTTTCTCTCTCTCTTTGCCCATTCTCGTAGGTTATCGTAATGGCCAAGCGCACTCGCTGTCCTTAGTGCTCTCTCTCTCTCTCTCTCTCTCTCTCTCTCTCTCTCTCTCTCTCTCTCTCTCCCCCCCATCTCTCTCCTCTCTCTCTCTCTCTCTCTCTGTCTCTCTCTCTCTCTCTTTCTCTCTCTCTCTCTCTCTCTCTCTCTCTCTCTCTCTCTCCTCTCTCTCTCTCTCTGTCTGTCTGTCTGTCTGTCTCTCTCTCTCTCTCTCTCTCTCTCTCTCTCTCCTTCCCTCAATCTTGCTAAAAGCGAAAGGCAATTCCAGCCCTTGTTTGCAGCAGCAGTACATTCTCAGCCAATTATCAAAAACATGAGATCTTTGGAAAGCTGAAGGAGAAAGGGAAGTAAAAAGGGGGAGGAGGAGGGGGGAGCTACTTTCTTCGATGCCTATTTTATTGCTTTCTCTTGCTTTCGATTTGTGTTTTTTTTCTCTCTCTCGTTCTGTTCTTTGATTTTTTCAGCTATTGCCTGTTTTCTGTTTTCCATGTTTCCATTTCTTTTTTTTTAATATCTTTCCTCCCTTATCCCTTTCCTCGCCTGTTCCCTTCTTCCCCACTCTCCCTCCCTCCCTCCCTCCCTCCCTCTATCCCTCCCTCCCTCTCTCCCTCCCTCCCTCCCTCCCTCCCTCCCTCCCTCCTTCCTCCCTCCCTCCCTCCATTTTTTTCCCTGACGAAGGAGAGCCCGAGAGTGCCTCGCCTGGCCGGGACGTAAGTGGCGCTGGCACTGGCGGCGAAGGTGCCATCCCTCACGCCTAATGCCACGGTGTCTCGAGTAATTCCAGTGCAAGACACTGCCTCGCGTTACGGGTTATTCCCTCCTTCCGTCTCTATCTCTCTATCTATCTACCTATCTATCTATTTGTTTATCTGTCTGTTCCATTCTCTCTCTCTCTCTCTCTCTCTCTCTCTCTCTCTCTCTCTCCTCTCTCTCTCTCTCTCTCTCCCCGTCTTCGCTCGGTTGCTTTCTAATTTCGTATTTCCTCGCTATATCTTTCCCTCCCTCCTCTCTATCCTTCCTCTCATCTTCCCTCTCTCCCTCCACTCCATCCTCCCTCCCTCCTCTTCATTCTCTCCATCCTCTCCCACACTCCTCCCTCCCTCCTCTCCATTTCCCCTCCCTCCCTCCCTCCCTCCTCTTCATTCCTTCCTCTCCTTCCCTCCCTCCCTCCCTCCCTCCCTCCCTCCCTTCCTTCCTCTCTATATCATCCCCTCGCCCTCCCCCCTTCCCCTTCTCTGAGTTAATGACTCCTCCGCCGGCAGCATTACGGCCGCGCTCAGCATGCAGCAGCGGTAACGTTGCCGTAACAGCATTTAACAGCCGTGAGAACAACACCAGGGAAGCTGTGTAAGGCAGCTTCTCTATGGTGCATTGTGTGGATTTTTCTTTTATTTTTAGTTTTTCTTGTTTTTTTTGTGTGTATGTATCTGGTTATTATTTTTGTTTTTGTTTTTTGTTTATTATTTGTTATTGTGTTGATTTGTTTGTATATTTTTAGGTGGGTGTTTACTTTTTTTTCAAATAGTTTCGTTGTCTGTTTCGCTGCGAGACAGAGCGCGGAGTCGTTTCGTTTCGAAGCCGGTTTCGTGTCTGTTTCGGTTCGCTGTTTGCAATATTATTTATAAAGCTTTTTGTTGCGAAAGGTATTCACGCTTATCGTAATCAAGACTGCAAAAAAGGGAAGCATAAAATATTAATGAATGTTTTAAAATCCAGGTCAGTGTGAGAATTTATATTCCAAAAAAATATGTACATAGATAAAACATTTTTTTATTTTTTTAGGTGCAATATACGTCAAGGTAAAAAGCTACAAAATAATTAAAAGCAGTAACTAAATACGCGTAAAGAAAATATTATCCCGGTTTGGAAGTAATCTAGGTCAGCCCTCAGGGTAAAAAATAGAATAAATGAATAAATAACATAACATACAGCAAAAAGATGTAAACGAAATGAAATGTATAAATGATTCAAATATTATAAACACACGAAACGCTTCGAACCTCATCGATGACCCCCCCCCCCCCCCCCGATTAGATCCATAAGCATCCGGGTCTCGAGGCTGGCGTCCGAGCCATGCATCTCCCGAAAACAGCTGTTCGACCAAGATTAAACCAGATGTACAGCAATTGCCTCGTCCTGCTTGCAATTACCCCTTTCAGAATCTGGTGATTTGCAGGCTTGGGTATTGTGGCGTGGTTGCATGTCATTAACATGTTATCCGGCGTTTGTTGCGGGCGTGTTGTAACGCGCGAGGCGCCAGGAAGAGGGGTATTGTTTGGCTTAACTTGATTAGGTGGAGGGAAAAAAAAAGATTAATCATTCGCGGGACGAAAATGTACTGTCGGCGGGAGGTGGGTTTTCCGGGCTACAGAAAACGGAGGAGGGAAGGGGGGACTTAACTCTTTGGCGATCGTTGGTTGTTAGTACAATAATGATAATAGTATTTTTATTATTATTATTATTATTATTATTATCATGATCATCATTACTGTTATTATCATTACTGCTGATGCTGCGATCACCACCACTATTACCATTACCACCACCACTACTACTACTACTACTACTACTACTACTACTACTACTACTACTACTACTACTACTACTACTACTACTACTACTACTACTACTACTACTACTGCTACTACTATGCTACTACTACTGCTACTACTACCACCACCACTACTACTGCTGCTACTACTACCACCACTACTACCACTACTATTACCACTACTATTACCACTACTATACTACTACTACTACTACTACTACTACTACTACTACTACCACCACCACTACTACTACTACTACTGCCCGGTAACCCAGCATAACATTGTCTTCGCGCATGCAGGTCGTGAAGTCCCGAACAGCCATTGTCACTCTCCTAAAAAATGTACTAATATACTTCTCAATTCTAATTTCCATCGCAATAAACCAAATGCGCATTTATTAAATGTACATTTCACATATATGCCACGTGTTATATGTTACTGTGCATGGTTAACCATCTCCCAGCAAATTTGACCGTTTTGTTGTTATTGTCATACTGGGAAGCGAGGTCTGTTGACAGTGCTACTTGTGTTTCCGAGTTCTTTGACGTTATTCCGGCTAAATTGACTATTAACGACATTATTCCGGTGAAAATGAGCTGTTGAAGAAAGTGTTACGGTCTCGGGGATGATACTATATTCAGTGAAAGTCGAAGAATGGCGCTTTAGCTGAATTTAGACGGAAATATAAAGGAACATCGCTTCACACAACCGCCCCAAGCACGCTGTTACTCGTCACCTCGAAGGTAAATTCATTCGGTATCTTAGCATGTCATTCATTTTGTAATGGATGAAGCAGTCGGGTAGGAAATAGTGCGTTCGAGAATGGGACTCGGGAAATAGGAGGTCCGAATTTTGAGTAATTTGTTTGATTAAGGATGAGTTTCGTGCAGTCGGGCACCCATGATCGCATTCACACTGATGAATTTTATCATAATTTGCGATGTATTTTCCTTTTATTGTATATCATACATACCTATTATATATGCGTAGTTATTTATTTATGTATGTATTCGTTTATTTATATATTTATTTTCTTTAGTTTCGTGGAAGCGATGATGCTTCAAAGCATGATGGAAATTGGCTCCGTTCAACCAATTGCAACCTTCTCTCGTGTTTTGCGCGCGGGAGATTTCTGCTTTTGTGGTATTAAATTCCGCAGGCCAATTTATATTTAATTTGGTAGAAAGATAACCTGATATTCGTTCCAGCTGTACTATGTTCCACGCCCGCGGTGTGTTATGAAATCGGAAAAGTTTGGAAGTTCATTTTAGAACAAAATAAGTACCTATAAAATTAATGGAAATGAAAATGGCACTGAAATAGATAATGTATATGCATATACACCCAATGGAAATTATGTAAATAAATTCAGCGCTGTAAAAAAAGGTACACTTATAAACCTAATAGAAATAATGTAGATTAATATATTACTATGAAAAAAAAAATATATATATATATGCTTATAAACCTAATAGAAATAATGTAAACAAATATGGCACCTTAAGAAAAAAAATATGCTCATAAACCAGCTGAAAATAATAGAAATAAAGGTTACTGTCACGAGAAACTTGGTACTTG
>NC_051388.1:6045885-6051297 GCF_015228065.2 Penaeus monodon
GAGAGAGAGAGAAAAATAGAGAGGAGAGAGAGAAAATAGAGAGAAAAAAGGGGGAGCGGTCGTCCCTCATCCTTCTAGGCCCGGCGGCTCGCGATAACGGACATATATTCCTCTGATCACCCAGTGGCAACACTCATTATCCTCCTTGAGATCTCTCTCTATCTCTTCTTGCTTCCCACCTTTCTCTTCCTTTCTTCGGTTGGTCGGGAATTTTCTTTTGCCTTTCTTATTTTTCGTACTTCGTCTTCATCACTGTTATCATTTTTTTTCCTCCGCATTCTTTCTTATCCATCCTTTTTCGCCTTATTTATCTCTTCTTCTTCCTCATTCATTCTTGCTCCCTCCTCATTTCCCTCGGTTATCCAAACGATTCTCCTCCCTTCTTCCTTCTCCCCATTCCACTTATTTCTATCCTTCATTCTCTCTATCTCCCTCTTGCTTATTTTATGCATCAGCTGATTGCCGATAAAAAACAAGAAAGCTCGTCTTTGATTGGTCTCTGAGCAACCGAAATATGTAAGCGGCGTTCTGATTGGCTAATCTCCCTCCGGGCTCCATGTTGATTTGTTTCGCAGTGGTTAATCAATGTTTTTAATCACGAAATGGGGAAAAAATCAATATCCACTAGGCCTAAGAATAGGGGGCTGGATTTTCAGGGAGGGAGGAGAAAGAGAGAGGAAAGGAAGGGTTGAGGGAGGAGAAAAGGAGAGGGAAAGAAGGGTAAAGGGAAGAGAGGGAGAGAAAGGTAAAAGGGAAAGAGAAGGAGAGAGATTGATGAAAAGAGAGGCTTTGGTAGACTGGTTTGTTTTGATTAGTAGTGGCAAT
This sequence comes from Penaeus monodon, assembly GCF_015228065.2. Taxonomy (NCBI): domain Eukaryota; kingdom Metazoa; phylum Arthropoda; class Malacostraca; order Decapoda; family Penaeidae; genus Penaeus; species Penaeus monodon. Next base: position 6,046,711 of record NC_051388.1, read on the forward strand.
AGTAATAATTATGATAATAGCTATGGTAAGGATGATAATGTTCGTAGTTGTGATGATAATAAAAGTGATAGTAATGATGAAAATAGCATAGTAATTATAATAATGGTAGGTATGATAATAAATAATGATAGTAGTTATAATAACGATATCAGTGATGATAATGATAATGAGAGTAATTATTATAATAATAGTAATAATAACGTTAATGATAGAGGGTGATCGCACCTGAGCCAATGATGACAGAGCCAATGATGACGGAGATAATGCTGCTACTATTAAGGACAAACAGTCATTAAAATAACAACAATAGCAATAAACAACCATAACGCCAGTAACGGCATCGGCCATCACATCGATCACCAAAACCTCAGGATGGCAATGATTTCTCTCTCTCTCTCTTTCCATTCCTCCTTCCCTCTCCCTCTCTCTTTCTCCTTCTCTTCTTTCCTCCCTTTCTCACTCCACCTCCCTCCCTCCTTCCATCCCTCTCCCGCTCTCCCCCATTCCCTCCCTCCCTCTCCCCCTCCCTTCCTCCCCCCCTCCCTCTCTCCGTCTCTCCTTTCCTCCTTCTCTTACTCCCCCTCTCTCCTCCCCTCCTTCCCTCCTTCCCACCTTCCCTCTCCCTCCCTCCCTCCTTCCCTCCCTCCCACCTTCCCTCTTCCCCTCCCTCCTTCCCTCTCCGTCTCTCTCTCCCTCCCTCTGCCCCCGTGTGTCCTCTGCGACGAGCGCCTTCAGATCACGGAAGGAGAAATTGTCACGTGACTTATCTTCCCGCCATCCGTCGCCTGGGGGGATTGAGGAGAGGGGGAAGGAGGTTGGGTGGGGAGGGGAGGGGAAGGGAAGGGGAGGGGAGGAGAATGGGTGGGGAGGAGAACGGCTGGGGAGGGGAAGGGATGGGGAGGGAGGGGAGGGGAGGGAAGGAATAAGGAAGGAGTTAAGGGAAGGCGAAGGAGAATAAAGGGAAGGGAAGGATGGAGAGAGAGAGAGAGAGAGAGAGAGAGAGAGAGAGAGAGAGAGAGAGAGAGAGAGAGAGAGAGAGAGAGAGAGAGAGGCAGGAAGAGTGGGAAGGGAGGGAGGGAGAGACTGAGGATGATCAATCCGATGATGAGGGGATACCATAAGCCATTAGGTTCCGTTGCAACTGGAGTTTGCCGAATTCCCTCGCGGGTGAAGGTTTTACGTTGGTTTGTTTTTTTGTGTCTCCCTCTCTCTCCAGGTTTGTTTTTTGCTGTTGCTGTCAAGGTTGTTGTGTTTTTTCTTATTTTGTACTGTGTTCATTTATTTAGTATGAGAGAGAGTATGTGCAAGATCTTAAGATCAGCTTGTAAGTAAAACCTGGCGCGCGGAGTCCGTAGATTAAGTCACGGAACGGGGCACCATGGCAGGACTCCACCTCTTAGGCGCGGGCACGTGCGGAAGGCGGCCGTTATCTCTCTTATCAGCCTGGGTCGTTTCAGCTCGTTAACTGACTCACACCTTATCTTGGGCCGGGTTATTGCCGCGCCGGTGCCTTATATCAAGCATTTCTTGCCTTCGGGCAGGCAAGACGGGAGGAATTTCTCGAGATTAATTGGCGTCGGTTATCGCCTCTGTTCGGGGAGGAGAGCCGCTCTGATTAGGATTATTAGGATCTTCGTCATTATTATCTTATTCGGGTTTTTCCTTCTTTTCTTTTTCTTTCTTTTTTTCTCTCTTCTCCATCTGCAGTAATCGTTTTTTTTCTTCTTCGTTGAGGGTTGAGTAATGGTAATGGTGAAATACATTTTTGGGGCTTGGAATTCTCTAAAATTCGTGAGAATGATTATGATTAAACACGCACTTATGCTTGCAGCATGCACGCGCACACAACACACACACACACACACACACACACACACACACACACACACACACACACACACACACACCACACACACACACACACACACACACACACACACACACACACACACACACACACACACACGTTTGTGTGTGTGTTTATCTTTCTTTCCATCTATCTATCTATATTTATCTATCTATCTATCTATCTGTACTCACCCATATACACATCATACTTTCATTCATGCAGCCATAAACAAAAAAACACACAAACAAAAACACAATCCCAGCCTCTCTCGGCGCGAGCCTTAAGCGTGTGTTTGTCTCCCTCACGTACATCCTCCGCAAACTACATTAACGCAGACAAATGCTTTCCCAGGGGGTGATTTCACGCCTGAGCGCCCCCCTCTCCCGGTCTCCTTGCCCTCTCTCCCCTCCCCCTTCCCTTCTCTCTCCTCTCCCTTCTTCCCCTCTCTACCCTTCTCCCTTCCCCTCTCCCCCCTCCCCCTTCTCCTCTCTCCCCTCCCCCTTCCCTTCTCTCTCCTCTCCCTTCTTCCCTTCTCTACCCTTCCCCTTCCCCTTCCCCTCTCTCCCTCCCTTCTTCCCCTCTCCCCCCTCCCGCCTACTTTCTTGCCCTTCCCTTTCCCCCTCCCCTCCCCCCTGACGTGACGTCACTTCCGCCGGCGCGAGGAGAGTCTTCCGGAACGATGGTCCTTCTCAGAACCTCTCGCGTCCGATTCCTTCCGTTCGAGTGCTTTTGATTTTTGTTGTTGTTTTTGGCTTTTTCTTTGTATTTTTTTGTATTTTTTAATATTGTGGAGTTTTTTTCCCGTTCGAGTGTTATTGTTTATTTGTGATATTGTTGTTTTTTTTTTGCGTGGATTTTCTTCCGTTTCGAGTGCCATTGTTGTTGTTTTTGTTTGTGTCTTTGTGTTAATTTGGGTTTGAGTTTTTTTTTCATATATTTTTGATATTAATTCGCCTGTTTGTTTATTAATGTATTTATTCATTTATATGTTATATCCCTGTTACGTATCATACATATTTCCTTCTCACCTCTTACCTTTCTTCTCATCATCCTCTCTTATCTACCTGTTTATCCGTCTCTCCTTACACCCGCCTTTGTCTCAAAAGACAAGCAATTAAAACGACCCTTTCTCTCCCTCTTCCAGCACAATGGCTAGCAGGCCGCTGACTCTGCTGACGGTCCTAGCGGCGGTGCTCTTGCTGACATCCGCCGCGGACACCACCGCCGCCGCCGCCGCCGCCGCCACCGCCCCCGCCACCGCCCCCGCCGCGACCGCTGCCGCTTCCGCCACAGTCCTCGCTACGGATATCGCTGCTGACGATGACGAGGGGATGAACGACACGCGCACGGTCTCCGCTACGAATCCCGCCCCGACCGCCACCGCTACGGGAACCGCTACGGACGCCGCTACGAGCACCGCCACGGACGCCGCTACGGACGCCGCTACCGCTACCCTGGCGGACGTGGAGATCCCGGTGGTGCGGCAGGACTTAGAGGAAAGGGAGAAGGAGGAAGAGGAGAAGGAGAAGAAGAAAGAGGAAGAGGCGTCAGCGGATGGTGAGTCTCGATTTGTTCTTTGGATTTTCGGCTTCGTGTCGGTCGGGCGGAGTCGGGGCTCGTCTGCGGGAGTCGGGGCTCTGGGGAAGGAGGGAGGAGGGAGGGAGGGAGAAGGAGGGAGGAGGAGGAAGGGTGGGGAAGGAAGGAGGGAGGAGGGAGGGAGGGAGAAGGAGGGAGGAGGAGGAAGGGGAAGGAGGGGGAGGAGGGAGGGAGGGAGAAGGAGGATGGGAAAAGGAGGGAGGAAGGGCTCTGGGGAAGGAGGGAGGGAGGGAGAAGGAGAAAGATCGGAGAAGGAGGAAGGGAGAAGGAGGGAGAGAGAGAGAATGAGAAAGAGAGGGGAAGGAGAGAGGCGAAGAAGGCTAACGGGAGAAGGAGAAAGGGAGGAGAAGAGAGGGAAAGAATGGTAAAGGGAGGAGAGGGAGAGAAAGGTAAAAAGGGGAGAAATAAAAAAAGAGTAAAGGGGGAGAGGGAGATAAAGGTAAAAGCAGGAAAAAGAGAGAAGAGAAAACAGAGGGGACAGGGAACGGGAAAGCGAGAAGAAAGAGAGAAGGACAAACATAGGAGAGAGAGAGAGAGAGAGAGAGAGAGAGAGAGAGAGAGAGAGAGAGAGAGAGAGAGAGAGAGAGAGAGAGAGAGAGAGAGAGAGAAGGGTAAAGCAAAGAGAAAGAGGAGAAAGTAAAAGGAATTAAAGGAGCGGATGATGGGGAAGTAAAGAAAAGAAGAGAGACAGAGGGGGAAAGAGAGAAAGAAAAAAGGGTGAATGGGGAGAGAGGGAGAGGGGGAAAAGTAGCTAAAGGGAGAAGGAGAAGGGGAAAGGAGCAAGGACGATAAAGGAAAAATAGAGGGATGGGAATTGAAAGGAGAGGAAGGAAGTAGTGAGAAAAAAGAGAGAATGAGCAAAGGGAAAAAGAATTCTAATAGATAATGATTCATGAGAGGGGGAGAAGGGAAAAGGAGAATTAAGGACAGACGATAAAAAGGGCAAATGAGAGAAAGGGGAGAGGCAAATGGAGCGCTATTTACATGCCACTAATAATGCAATTTTCAATTTCTATTTTTTTTTCTTTTTTTTTCTACGCGATGGGGCGAGATGGGAGAGAGAGAGAGAGAGAGAGAGAGAGAGAGAGAGAGAGAGAGAGAGAGGAGAGAGAGAGAGAGGGGGGAGAGAGAGAGAGAGGAGG
>NC_051388.1:6053897-6056599 GCF_015228065.2 Penaeus monodon
TGTGTGGTTGTGTGTGTGTGAACTTTGTGTGTGTGCGTGTGTGTGTGTGTGGCAGCGTGAGTGGTGTGTGTGAAATTACAGAAGAAAAAAAGAGTGAGAAAGAGAAAAGAGGAAAAGAGACAGAGGAGAAACGAAAGAAAAAGGGTATAACATAAAATAAAGAATAACATAAAAAGTAATAATAGAGCAAAGGAAAAAACGAAAAGGAGGAGGAGAAAACAGAGACGATTGAACATGAGAGACCCAAGAAGTGATGAAAGATGATAAATGAACGAAAGCAAAGGGATGCGGAGAGAGAGGAGGGGGAGGAGGGAGCAAGCACAGAAATGAAAAGGCAAAAAGAAAACGAAAGAGACAAGGGACGTCACATAAACATTGAAAAAGCGAAACAAAGGCTAAGTGCGAATGAGAGAGAGAGAGAGAGGAAGAGAGAGGGACGAGAGAAGAGCAGAGAGAGGAGAGAAGAGAGAGAGAGAGAGAGAGGAGAGGGGAGAGAGGAGAGGAGAGAGAGAGAGAGACGAGAGAGAGTGAGAGAGAGATGGAGGAAGAGGAAAGGAGAGAGAGAGAAGAGAGATGAGAGGAGAGAGAGAGAGAGAGAAGAGAGAGGGAGAGAGAGAGAACGAGACGAGAGACGAGAGAGAGAGAGAGAGAGAGAGAGAGAGAGAGAGGAGATGAGAGAGAGAGACATGCGAGAGAAAGGAGAGAGAGAGAGAGAGACGACGGAAGAGGGGAGGAGAGAGGAGGAGGGAGACTAGAGAGAGAGGGAGAGAGAGAGAGAGGAGAGAGAGGGAAGAGAGAGGAGAGAGGAGGGAGAGAGAGGAGAGAGAAGAGGAGAGAGAGAGAAAGAGAAGACGAGAGAGAGTGAGAGAGAGAGAGAGAGAGAGAGAGAGAGAGAAAGATCGAGAGAGAGAGAGATGAAGGAGAGACCGAGAGCGAGACGACCTGAGAGAGAGAGAGGAGACGAGGAGAGAAGAGGAGGGAGGGAATAGAATGGAGGGTGAGAGAGACAGAGAGAGAGAGAGAGAGAGAGTGAAACGATGGAGAGAAGAAAAAGAGAGAGGAGAGCGATGAGAGAGAGAGAGAAAGCGGTGTATGAGGTAGATGGATGAGAACGAGAGAGAGGAGAAGATGAAGAGAGAGAGGAGAGGGAGCAGAACGAGGAGAGAGAGATGGAGAGAGGAGAGATGAGACGAGAGAGAGGAGAGAAGAGAGAAAGAGAGAAAAGAGAAAGAGAGAGAGAGAAGAGAGAGTGAGAGAGCCGAGAGAGAGAGAGGAGAAGAAGCGAGACGATGAGACGAGGAGAGAGAGATGGAGGAGAGAGAGACCGATGAGAGAGAGAGAGAGGACAAACACAAACAAAATCGCTCTCGGCAGGACTGTTCCAGCAGAATTCGGGCGAATTGTGGGAGTGGTGAACGGGGCTCGGAAGGTTCAGAAAGTGGGCTGGCAATTGGAGAAGAGTGGTTGTGATTGTGCTTTGTTTGTTTTGTGTTGTGAAAAGGCGTAACCGTGTGTTTGTATGTTATTTGTGTTGGGCTTGTTGGTATGATGTTCTGTGAGTTTGCGGTGTCCTGTGTGTGTGTGATCTTGGGTGTGTGTGTGTTGTTGTGTGTGTGTGTGTGTGTGTGTGTAGTGGGTGGTGTGTGTGTGTGTGTGTGTGGTGTGTCGCGTGTCGTGCGTGTGTGTGTGTGTGTGTTTGTGCGTGTTATGACTGCATGAATTTTCGTATGTACATAAAAAAAAAGATGCATGATGTAATATAATACAAAGACTCAATACAATCAGATTGAGATGTCAAACTTTTTGTTTTAATCACAAATACATTTTATCCTCTTTTGCATCGGCTTCAATTTTTTTTTTTTTTTTTTTTGATTTTTTTTTTTTTTTTTTTTTTTTTTTTTAATGCCAAAGTCCTTTTAAAAAATAAAGACTATTTCCTTTTTATTTCTTCAATCTTAATTCTGGATGTTTCCATATAATGTTCTCGGATTTTTCTTCTCGAATAAGATCATTATTCAAATTGGTCTTTTGATTGGCTCTCAAAAGTAAACGTTCTGGCAACCTCTCTTATGATTGGCTCTCAAAAGTAAACGTTCTAACAACTTCTCCTGATTTGGACTCTCAAAGGTAAAACGTTCTGCAAACCCTCTCTCCGATTGGCTCTCAAAAGTAAAAGTTCTGCAACCTTTTCTGATCGGCTCTCAAAGTAAACGTTCTAAAACCTGTCTCCTGAGTGGCTTCTCAAAAAGTAAACGGTTCTACAACCTCTCTCCTGATTGGCTCTCAAAGGTAAACGTTCTGCAACCTCTCTCCTGATTGGCTCTCAAAAGTAAACGTTCTGCAACCTCTCTGCTGATTGGCTCTCAAAAGTAAACGTTCTGCAACCTCTCTCCTGATTGGCTCTCAAAAGTAAACGTTCTGCAACCTCTCTCTGATTGGCTCTCAAAAGTAAACGTTCTGCAACCTCTCTTCTGATTGGCTCTCAAAAGTAAACGTTCTGCAACCTCTCTCCTGATTGGCTCTCAAAAGTAAACGTTCTGCAACCTCTCTGCTGATTGGCTCTCAAAAGTAAACGTTCTGCAACCTCTCTGCTGATTGGCTCTCAAAAGTAAACGTCTGCAACCTCTCTGCTGTTTGGCTCTCAAAAGTAAACTTTCTGCAACCTCTTGCTGATTGGCTCTCAAAAGTAAACGTTCCCCTTT
>NC_051388.1:6056699-6061699 GCF_015228065.2 Penaeus monodon
CCCCCCATGTTCTTTTACCTGCTTCACAAACCCCTCTTCCCCCCCGCCCCTTTTTCTCTCCTCTTCTCTCTCCTTTTCTTATATATTATATATATATTTTATATATATATATATATATAATATATATTATTTTTTATATATATTTTTATTTTAATATATATATAATAAATATATATATATATATATTTTATATATATTTTATATTTTATATTATATATATATATATTTTAATATAATTTTATATATATATTATATAATATATATGTATGTAGTATGTATGTATGAAAGTATGTATGGATGGATGGATGGGTGGATGGATTAGGAGGAGGAGGAGAGAGGAGAGAGAGAAGGGGACGAGGAGGAGGTGGAGGAGAGGGATTAGGAGGAGGGGGGAGGGGGAGAAGAGAGAGGGGGAGGAGAGGGAGGAGAGGGGGAGGGAGGGAGAGGGGAGGAGGGAGGAGGAGGAGGAGGAGGAGAGCGGAGAAGGGATGGAAGCTTAGCATCTTATCACGCAAGATCTTAACTTGTCCAAGATAAGATGATCATGTTGTTAGGCTTCTTTTACTTGCTGCTTCTTTCATCTTCGCCTGACGCTTCCTCTTTCGTCCTTTTAGGGATCTGAGCATTTTTTATATCGTTTTAATCTCTCGTTTACCTGATGTTCTCTTTTTTTTTCCTTTTCTTCTTCTTCCTCCTCTTCCTCCTCTTTCTCTCCTTCCTCTTCATCCTCTTCTTCTTTCTCATTTCCTCGTCCTCTTCCTCCTCTTCTTCTTCCTCCTCTTCTTCTTCCTCCTCCTTCTTCTTCCTCCTCCTCCTCCTCCTCCTCCTCCTCCTCCTCCTCCTCCTCCTCCTCCTCCTCCATCCCCTTTCCAATTCCATCACACTTCACGCCATAATTTCGGGTTTGTTTTTTGTTCTTCATTTATCACCCATATCGCCCTTTGATCGTCCGTTTATTAAGCATTCATTTATTCATCGTGTATTGCCCCGTGCTCATGACCGCGCTAAGGTTTCATGCAGTTACGTTTTGCTGGTTTCCTTCTGTTTCGTTTTCATCGTGTGGTTTCCATTCCCCGTTTTTGGTCTGTGTGTCACTTGGGTGCGAGATAGAGGAAGTGAGGAGAGGAGATAGGGGAGGGGAAAGAGGGAAAGAGATAGAGGGATTGAAAGGGAGAGGGAAAAGGAGAGGGAAAGGGAAGGGGAAAAGGAAGAGGGGAAAGGGAAAGGGAGAAGAAGAGGGAAGGGGAAAGGGAGAGGGAGGTAGATATAGAGGGGAAGTCTATTTTCCCCTCTAGGCAAGGGGGAAAGGGAGAGGGAGAAAGAGGTAAAAGGAGGAAGAGAGAGGAGGAGAGAACTTGCGAACGAACGCGCTGATGGGACGATAGATACGAGAGAATAGAAGACAAACAAACAAACAACTGATCATTATCTCCTTCCAGTCCTTCGCTCTCCTTGAATAGTCTTTCGCTCCCTTCCCCTCCCCCCTCCCTCTCGTTTCTCCCCCTCCCCCCTCCCTCTCGTTTCTCCCCCTCCTCCCTCCCTCTCGTTTCTCCCCCCCCCCACCTTGATCTCCCCTTTCTCCCTCCCTCTCCTTTCCTCCTCTTTGATCTCCTCCTCCTCCTTCTCTCTTGATTCTTTCCCCTTCCTCTCCCCTCTCCACGTTTTCTCCTCCTTCCTTTCCCCTTCCCCCTCCCCCCCGTTTTCTCCCCCTTCCTTTCCCCTTCCCCCTCCCCCCCGTTTTCTCCCCCTTCCTCTCCCCCTCCCAGTTTCCTTCTCCCCTTTTACCCCCCCCTTCTCAATTTCTCCCCCTTCCTCTCCCCTTCTCGTTTTCTCCCCCTAACTTCCCCCTAAACCCCCCTTTTCTCCGCCCGCTCCCTTCCCCCTAACCCCCCTTTCTCCGCCCCCTCCCCTTTTTCTCCCTCAAAGCGTCCCCAAGCGTCAATGTTCGCCTATACACGCGGATCCCCTGGCGAGCGCTGTTGAATATACGTCAAGTGTGTAATGGTTAGGTGGGAGAATATAATCTTTTTCCCTTCTTCCCTCCCTTCGTTTATAATTTTCTTTCTTTCTTTCCTTCTTTTTCTTTTTTTTCTTTCTTTTTTCGTCCCTCTCTTCGTTTTTCTTTTTCCTTTTTTTTTTGTCTCTCTTCGTGCCTCCCTTCTTCTTTTTTTTACATTTTGTTCTTTTTGTTTATATTCGTAGTCTATCGTTTAATGGTTCCTGTTATCATCTTGTCTTCTATTTCCCCTTATCTCTTCCTCCCTCTTTCCTTTCCTCTATTGCTCTCTCCTTTTCCTTATCCGTTCATCCTGCCTATCTCCCCCCTGCTCTTCTCTTTTTTTTATTCCTCCTATCTCCTTCCTCCTCTCCCACTCTCCCACTTCCTCATCTGTTCAGGTATACCGCCCACTCCCCCATCGACCCCTGCTTGTTAAGGTGATATGCTGCCTCTCTCCCTCGCCCCTCTCGTTCGATCTCTCTCTTCCCCTTCCCCTCTCTTCCCCTCATCTGGACACCACCCCTTCCCTCTCCCCCCCTCACCCTCATCCCTCCCTCTCTTTCCTTTCTCATCTCCTTCCTTATCTTTTCTCATTCCCTGCACCCCCTTCCCTCTCTCTTCCCCTCCCCCTCATCCCCTCCCCTCTCTCTTCCCTTCCCCCCCATCCCTTGCCCCTCTTTCCACTTAAACTCCGCCCCTTTCCCCTCACCTTCTCTTCCCCTCCTCACTTCCCCTCACATTGTACCCGCCCTTCCCCCCTTGCCCTTTCCTCCCCTCTTCTGCGTACCTGAGCTGGGCTGTTAAATATATCTTCATTCTTAGGGAAGAGGCGTTATGTTCCCAATAATCAGTATTTCTCCGTGCCTCTCTCTCTCTCTCTCTCTCTCTCTCTCTCTCTCTCTCTCTCTCTCTCTCTCTCTCTCTCTCTCTCTCCCTCTCTCTCCTCTCTTTCCTCTCTCTCTCCCTCTCTCTCTCTCTCTCTCTCTCTCTCTCTCTCTCTCTCTCTCTCTCATCCTTTACACTACCACCGATCATCACCACTTTATCTTCGCTCAAGAAAATTAAGCCGCCTCTAGTCCTTATTTCAACTCCCTCTCCCCCACCCCTTTCTTTCATCTCCCTCCCCTCCTTTCAATTTATCCTTCTCTCTTCTCCCTTCCTTTTTCCTGCCCTTTCACTATCCCCCATCCCCCTTTTCTCTTTCCTCCTTTCCTCCTTCCCTTCCCCCCCTCCTCTTCCCCTTTTCCCTTTCCATTCTCCCTTTTCTTTCCTTTCCTCCTCCTTCCCTTTTTTTTTCCTCTTTCCTGTTTCTCCCTTTCACCTCTTCCTTCCCTCTTCCCTGTTTCTCCTTCCTCTCTTCCTTCCGTCTTCCTGTTTCTCCTTCCTCTCTTCCTTCCGTCTTCCCTATCCTCCTTGCCACGTTCTTGTTCCCCCATCTCCTTTTTCTCCTCACCCCTTCCCTCTTTCTCGTTGCCACTTCCTTGTTCCCCTTCCCCCACCTTTCCCCTTTCCCCTTTCCCCCTTCCCCCACCTTTCCCCTTTCCCCCACCCCCTCGCCCTCTCCTTTTCCCCGCATCCCCTCCCCCAAACCCTCTCCCTCTCCCGTCCCTCCCCCCCACCCCATCCCCCACCCCTTTGCCGATGTTCGCGTTGAGGCAGGTCCTTGAAGCACTTTTATGTTCACCGGCGGCGAGATTTCGGTTTGTTGAATAATAGCCGGATTTAAGCTTTTTAGGGGTTGGGTGGGGGGGGGGGGCGTTTTAATTCCGGCTCTTCTGCTGTCGGTGCTGTGATTCCTCTCATCTCCCCTCTCCTCTCTCTCCTCTCTTCCTCGTCATCCCTCTCTCTCTCCTACCCTCATCCTCTCTCTCCTCCCTCTCCCTTCTCCTCCTCATCTCTCTCTCTCCCACTTCTATCTCCGTTTCTCTCTCTCTTCTCTGTCTCTGTCTGTCTCTCTTCTCTGTCTCTGTCTCTGTCTCTGTCTCTGTCTCTTCTCTGTCTTTGTCTCTGTCTCTCTCTCTGTCTCTCTCTCTGTCTCTCTCTTCTCTCTCTCTCTCTTCTCTCTCTCTCCTCTCTCTCTCTCTCTCTCTCTCTCTCTCTCTCTCTCTCTCTCTCTCTCTCTCTCTCTCTCTCTCTCTCTCTCTCTCTGTCTATTTAGGCTACATACCAATCTCCATATTTCGGTGTCTATCTATCTATCAATTTATCTCTCTACGTCTTTTTTATGGTTAATATCGCTATCATTATTATTATTATTATTATTATTACTATCACTCTTTTTTTCTTTTCCCTTTTTTTTGTTAACTAAGCCGTTGTTATCTCATCACGCTACCATTCTTTTGCAAATGTCAATTCACCACATTTTCCCTTAACATTTTTCTGCTCCCTTTTCTACATCCCTTTGTTTCTTAATCTCCCTCTATCCTTCCTCTATATTTCATAGTTTATGTCTTTATTCTTATCGGGTAATAGGGAAGGGAGAGAGGAGGAGGTTGGGGAATTGACGAGATAAGAGTGTGTGAACTTTGTGTGGATGCGGGTAGGCCTATGTGGGTATGTGTTCGAGCGTATGTTTGTGCGCGTATGTATGTGTGTTTGTAGGTGGTTGGTGGATCGTATACTCACGCGTATGTATATGAACAATATTTGGTTTATGTCTCGTGTAACTCGTAAACAAAGCGCCGAGCGGGTCGAGTAATTGAAATGCGGCAAATGGTTCCCGTAGAGTTAATGCCCCTTCAGCCGTCCCTCAAAGCGTTAAACATCTGGGTTCCCTCGGGAGTCGTTTGTTTCCTCGACAGCCTTTTTAACGGCGCCTCTCATGCTCGCACCAAACAACGGCGGTCTTATCGTCAGTGTTATCATCTTCATCCTTTACGTTATCGTCTTCGGAATTGGTCCTTATCGAGATAAAATGTTACGTGGGAATACAGGACGTAGACAATAAAAAAGGGAAATGATTTCTGAAGCGGGAGCAAACACATGGCTTATACTGCTGCGC
>NC_051388.1:6071699-6089199 GCF_015228065.2 Penaeus monodon
TAGATTCATCTCAGTCTCTCTCTCATCTCTCTCTCCTCTCACTCTATCTCATCGATCATATAGTTCTCTCTCTCTCTCTCTCTCTCTCGCTCTGTGTTTGTGTGTGTGTATGTAGGCATGTATGTAATGTATGTGTGTATGTATGTATGTGTTTAGTAATATATTAATCTATATATATATTATTATTATATTATCTATAGTATTATATGATATCTCTATATATATATATATTCATCTCACTTTCTCTCTTCTTTATTTCTCTCTCTTTATTGTTGTTGTTTTCTTCTTTGTTTGCTTATTTGTCTTTTTCTTTCAATCTTTGTTTATTTATCTGTCTTTGTCTCTCTCTCTCCCTCTCTCCCTCTCACTCGCCCCCCCTCCCCCCCCATTCATACCTCTCCCTGCCCTGCCTCCTCTCAATCTCCCTCCTCTTTTTCCTTCTTTTCGGGGGCCATCTTTCCTCCCTGTCCTTGTTCCTTCTCTCCGTTTTTTCCTCCCTCGTTCTCCCCAGTTCGTTTCCCGCCGCCCACGAGTCCATAAACTGTGCATTAGGTTTACCATCTCGTGAAAAATTAACTTAGCAAACTCTCTTCCTTTGTCCTCGCTGGCTCGTGGCGGGGGGTAGAGGGGGTTAGAGGGGGGGGTGCATTTGCGTGTGCTTGATCGGGGGCGAGAGAGAGACGCAGGCGCACGCAGGCGCGCGGTACATGCGCGTGGTTTGCGTGTATTACCTGCAAAGAGTGTCGACATTGCTTGTAAACACACGAGTAAATGCGGACAAAAATTGAACGGGATTCTCTTTCTCTCTTTCTCTTTCTCTCTTTCCCTCTTTCTCTCCCTCTTTCTCTTTCTCTCCCACTCTTTCTCTCTTTCTCTCTCTCTTTCTCTCTCTTTCTCTCTCATCTATGTCTTTCTCTCGTTTCTGTATATCTTTCTCTCGTCCGTTCTTTCTCCTTCTCTCCTTTCTCTCGCTCGCTCTTATCTTCTCTCTCCTCTCTCTCTCTCTCATCCTGCTCTCCTCTCTCTCTCTCTCTCATCCTCTCATCTCTCTCTCTCCTCCACTCTCTCTCTTCATTCTCTCTCTCCTCTCCTCATCTCTCTTCCCCTCTCTCTCCCTCTCTCTCTCTCTCCTCCTCCCTCCTCCCTACCCCTCCTCACTCCTCCCTCCCTCCCTCCCTCCCTCCCTCCTCCTCCCCCCCATCCTCTCTCTCTCTCTCGCACGCACGTACGCACACACTTTTTCTTCATACCCTCTCTTTATTCATTATTCATCATTTTGTTCTGCCTTTCCCCTAAATTACTCGGGCTTACTTTCTTTGTCCCCTCCCCCTCTCTCTTTTAGTGTGTGTTTTCACCTTATTCTCTTTCTGGGTCTTTCTTGTTTTCTTTCTCTCATTTTCATTAAGGATAATTTTTTCTATAAACATTAAGATGAAGTAATGGAAAGCGAGGAAAAGAGGAGAGGGAGAGAGGGCGAGAGAGAAAGAGAAAGAGAGACAGAGAGAGAGAGAGAGAGAGAGAGAGAGAATACAAAGAAAGAAAGAAAGAGAGAGGTTACAAAGAAAGAGAGAAAGAGATAGGGAAAGAGAGAGGGAAAGAGAAAGAAAGAGAAAGAAAGAAAGGAAAGAAAGAAAGAGAGAGAGAGAGAGAGAGAGAGAGAGAGAGAGGAGAGAGAGAGAGAGTGAGAGAGAGAGAGAGAGAGACAAAGAGAGAGCGCGCGGGCACGTCAGCGAGCGAGTAAATGAACTAGCACTTATTCGGAACATTTCGTAGCGAGACGGAGCGAAGATAAAGGCTTCCTCCCTCTTTCCCTCCTCCTACTTCCTCTCTCCCTCCCTCTCTCCTCTCCCTCTCTCTCTCCCTCTCTCTCTCCTCTCCCTCCCATTCTCCACTCCCCCTCTCCTCCTCTCCATCTTCTTTCCTTTCTCCTCCGCACCCTCCCTCGGCCCCTCCTATCCCTCCCTCTCTCCTCCTCTCTCTTTTTTTCCTCCCTCTTTTTCCTTCCTTCCTCTCTTTCCTTCCTTCATTCTTCCTCTCCCTCCCTCTCTCCTTCTCCTCTCCCTCCTCTAACTCCTATCCCTCCCACTTTCCCCGTCTCCTTCCTTCCTTCTATTCCTACCCTCCATGCCCTCCCTCCCTCAATCTCCTACTCTCCCTCCCTCTCTCCCCCTCTCCCTCCCTCTCTCCTCCTCTCCCTCCCTCCCTCGCTCCTCCTCTCCCTCCTCTCTCCTTCCGCGCCTCCTCTCTTCCTCCTTTCCCTCCCTCCCTCCTCCTTTCCCTCCCTCCCTTTCTCGGCTCCTTCCCCGCTCCCTCCCGATGCACGAATGCAGGCTGCAGAGTGCTCAATGGCAACAACACCGGCGCTGTTTGACTTTCATTACCCGTGGACAAATAAGCTCGCCTCTCCCTCAGGTCTTTCTCAGACTCTCTCTCTCTCTCTCTCTCTCCTCTCTCTCTCTCTCTCTCTCTCTCTCTCTCTCTCTCTCTCTCTCTCTCTCTCTTCTCTCTCTCTCTCTCTCTCTCATCTCTCTCTCTCTACTCTCCTCGTCTCTCATCTCCTCTCTCTCGTCTCTCCTCTCTCTCTCTCTTTCTCTCTCCCTCCCCCTTTTTTTCTCTCTTTCTCTCTCTCTCTCTTTTTCTCTCCCTCTTTCTCTCTCTGTCTCTCTCTCTCTCCCTCTCTCTCCCTCTCCCTCTCCCTCTCCCTCCCTCTGCCTCCCTCTCCCTCCCTCTCCCTCCCTCCCTCCCCCCCTAACTTTCTCCCTTTCATTATGATATATAGACAAATCAAATTCAGTAATGAAAGTTTTACGATATAATGTAAATCGATCTATAAATACCTTAAAGAAACGAGGGATGAAGGACAAGGAGGAGAAGAAAGAAGGGAATGAAGAGGAAGAGAGAGAGGTAAAAAGAAAACAAAGATAAAAGAGAAGGACCTAAATCATTGTCTCGACTTATTTTCTCGAGAAAATCTAGAAGAATCAGAGAGAAATATGAAGAAGAGATTTGCAGAGAGAGAGAGAGAGAGAGAGAGAGAGAGAGAGAGAGAGAGAGAGAGAGAGAGAATGAGGGGGGGGTGAGTGAGAGTGGGGGGGGGTGAGAGAGAGAGAGGGTGAGGGAGAGAGGGGTGAGAGAGAGGGAGAGAGGTGGTAAGGATTGAGGGAGAGAGAGAGAGGGGGAGGGAGAGAGGGACAGAAGAAAGGGAGATAGAAGGAATGAGAAGGGAATAGAAGAGCGAGTAAGAGAGAGCAAGCAAGAGCGAGAGCGAAAGAAGTAAATGAAAACAGTTGAAGAGAAGCTATTTTCGTTTCCCTCTCAAGTAATATGAATAAAGTGGAAGGAAAGAAAAAAAATGAGAGAGGTATAAGGGGAAAGGAAGACAAACCGCCAAGAGGAGATACAAAGATAGACAGAAAGAGAGAGAAAGCAGATTGGGGAAAAATATCAGAGGAAAAAAGTCAAGAGGTATGAGAGAGAGAGAAAAGACCGAGAGAAGAAAGAAGAAGAGTGAAGAAAACAGAGTCAAGAAAGAGAGAGAAAAGAAGATTGCGAAAAGAAAGAGTGGCAGAAAAAGAGAGAGAAAGAAAGACAGAGAGAAAGAAAAGGGAGAAAGAAGAGTGGAGAACAAAGAGGGAGAAGAAAGAGGGGAAATCCAGAGGAGAAGAAAAGAGGGAGAAAGAAAGGGTAGAAGAGAAAAGAGAGAGAAAGAAAGAGGAGAGAAGAGAGAGAGATCAACATCAAATCTCTAGTCACGAACGAGCCTACAACAACGAAAAGCAAAAGAGAGAGCCTAAAGGAGAGAAAGACAAGAGAGTAGAAAGCCAGGAAGGAAAGATCGAGATAGACAGAACGTCATATTACAAAAGTGGCAAGAAAACGAGAGAAAGAAAACGAGGAGTGACAAGAAAGCGATGAGAGAAAGAAAGGAGGAGAAAGAAAGAAGACGAGAAAAGCAAAAGAAAGAGAAGACATAACACATCACAAAGAACTGCGAAAAGAGAGCGAAAGACAGCGAGACAAAGAAAGAGAGAGAAACAGGAAGAGAGAAGAAAGAAGAGCGAGAACGAGATTAAGAGCAAAGAGAGAGAGTAAGAAAGCAGGGAGAACAGAGAAGCGGGACAGAATAAAGAGGGAAAGAAAAAGAGGGAGGAAAGAACTGGTAGAGATGACAGTGTAGAGAGCACTGGACGCGAAAAAAAAAAACATGGACACTAAGCGAAGCACAAACGAAAGAAGTAAAAACAGAACAATAACAAAAACCACATTCTCCTTCAAGAACGCAGCATCTTCTAGAAACAAAAGACAAGGGAGAAGCGAGAGAGGGAAGCGGACGAAGGCTGGACGAAGGAGGGACGAGGATAAATAAGAATGGAGAGGGAGGGAGTGAGTGCGGGGGGGAAAATGTTAAGTATCTTTTGAGAGCACCGATAGAAGTTCAGTTAGTGGGGAAGTGAAGTATGCAGCAGTAGGACATAGCGAATCTATCTCAGCTATAAGAGAGAGAGAGTTGATTATCTTAGTTAGTGAGTGAGTGATTTTTTCACTTTATTTCGTGAGTTCGTGAGTGATTTAGTTTTGCGTGAGAGAGAGAGAGAGAGAGAAGAGATGCAGCACACGGGGAACAACAAAGACAAAAAAAAAGGGGTACTGACATCTCGAAGAGGACAGAGCAAATTGATAAGATAAAACAAACAAGGAAGACGCAGAGGCGGGAAAGATTTTTAGGATTTTTTTCCTAATAGAAGATGAAGGGCGAAGCGGAGACGGCGATAAAGGCGTGCATGAAGGAAGTGGGGAATTTTGCGTTAAAGGGTCAAGGAAGTATATTGGGAGGAAGCTATTGAGTGATGCACACACGCACGCGCGCAATCACGCGCACACATACACACGCATGCGTATATTCACGCATACAAAAGCACGATCATAGTAGGACGTACACACACGCGGACAGATACACACACACACACACACACACTCACGCATGCATGCATGTACGCGCGCGCGCGACACACACACACACACTCACGCACACACGCATGTACGCACGCGTACACACACACACACGTATTCAAAGAAAGGACAGTGGGACCTCACTCACTGCTGCAACGCATACGTGCACACACACCACACACACACACACACAGTTACATTGTCACACACACACACACACACACACACACAACACACACACACACACACACACACACATACACGCATGAAGAAGTTCAAACAAAAAGGGGGAAGGTATGAGACACGATGAAAAATAAATAGAAAAGTGTGTTAGCACGAGAGAGAAAAGGATTATAGAGAATACCCTTCTCCTCCCCTCCTCTTTCCTGTCTCCGCCCCCCCCTCTCCCTCTCCTCTACTCCCTCCTTCTCTCTCACCCTGTACTCGTGTCACTATGTCTCTTCTTCGTTCCTTCTTTCTTCCTCTCCCTATTCCCTTCAATCCGCCGAACCCCAACCCCCTCTCTCTCCCCAACCCCCCTCTTCCCCTTTCCCCTTCCCCTTCCTCTCCTCTCCCCCCAACCCCCCTCTCCTCTCCTCCCTTTCCTCTCCCCCCCTGTCCTCTCCCCTTTCTCCTCTTCCCCTTTCCCCTTCCCCCTCCTCTCCTCTCCCCCCTCTTCCCCTTCCCCCTCCTCCCCCCCTTCCTGCTTCTCCCGGGAGACTGAACACAACCGAACCGTTAAAAAGAAAGAATGGACAAGAACAAGAAAAAAAAAGAAAGGAAAGAAAATAAAGCAAAAAAGATAAAAATAACAACTATCTCTTTTCTCTTCTGGACATCCGGGAGTGCAGTGACGAATAATAAAAAGAAGAAGAAGAAGAAGAAGAAGACGAAAGGAGGAGGAGGAGGAGGAAAATGATGGATGATAAGGAGGAAGAAGATAAGAGAGAGAAGGAAGGAGGGAAAAGAGAGAGGGAGAGAAAAGGATAGAAGGAAAGCGAGAGAGAGAGAGAGAGAGAGAGAGAGAGAGTGGAGAAAGGAGAGAGAGAGAGAGAGAGAGAAGAAAGAGAGCGAGAGGTAACGGAGGAAGGAAGTGGAAGCGCGAGAGAGGGAAGGAAGGAGGGAGAGAGAGAGAGGACAAGGGGGAGGCCCTGAGAGAGACAAAGTCAAGATCCCCAAACGAAGAACTTATTCAGCGAGGCAAGCACACGCAGGCGGCGCAGGCAGGCAGCAAGCACGGGCAGGGCGGCCTCACGAGAGGAGGCAAATGAGCGAGTGCCCATCAGCCTCTCCTCCTCCTCCTCCTCCTCTTCTTCCTCCTCCTCTTCTTCATCCTCCTCCTCCTCTTCTTCTTCTTCTTCTTTTTCTTTTTCCCTCCTCCTCCTCTTCTCTTCTTCTTCTTTTTCTTTTTCCTCCTCCTCCTCCTCACCTTTCATTTTCTTCCCCTCCTCTTCGTTTTTTTCTTTTTCTTCTTCCTTTCCTCCTTCCCCTCCTTTTCCTCCTCCTCCTCCTCCTCCTCCCCCCATCCTCACTCCATCCTCTCCTCTCCCCTCCTCACGCCTTCCTCCCCCCTCCCTCCTCCTCCTCTGCCTCTACTCCTCTCCTCCTCCTCCTCCCCCTCTCCTCCTCCTCCGCACTCCTCCCCCTCCTCCTCCTCCTCCTCTCCTCCTCCTCCTCCTCCTCCTCCTCCTCTCCTCCTCCCTCGTGGGAAATGAGGGAACAATAGCGGCTTCTTCGAGCTCTTCAGCTCCTCTTAATGCAGTGTGTACGTTCCTCTTTTTTCCTCTCGTCCTCTTCTTCTTCTTCTTCTTCATTCGTGTTTGTCTTTTCCTTTCTCTTCCAAAATGGTTGTCTTGGTTGATGCTGTGTTGGGGATGTGTGCGTAGTCTTGTATGCGTGTGCTGTAAGACGAAATGTGTGTGTGTGTGTGTGTCTGTCTGTCTGTCTGTCTGTCTGTTTCTATACACGTATGTATATATTCTCATATGTGCATAGATACATGTATACACAGACAATATTCATATTTGTGTTATTCTTTTTATTTTTTTTTTTCTTAATGATTTTTTTACCAAAAGACAAACAAGCAATGTAAGATAGATTTGTAAGTGAGAGGGAAGGGCAGTGTCAGCCGAGTGTCAGACGAGTGTCAGCTGAGTGTCATGTGTCGTTGAGAGAAGGTGCCACTTACCCTTTTTTATAAGGGATTAAAGATCTTATTTTTAAAAATCTTATTTTACCCTCATATATATATATATATATTATATATATAATATATATATATATATATATATATATTTTTTTTTTTTTTTTATACCTCTGCTTGTTTGTGTGTTTTTTTCATTATTTCTTCTCTTATTATTTCTTTTAGCCTCTCTTGTTTATTTTTTCGTGTTCATTTCTTCTTTTCCTTTTCTTTAATTTTTCTTTTTTTTCCTTTTTATAATTTCATTCTCCTCTAGTTTATTCCTCCTTTTGTCTCCACTTATTTTTTCCCTTGTTTTTATTTTTCTGAATGCACTCTCTCTCTCTCTCTCTCTCCTCTCTCTCTCCTGTCGCGACTCTGGCTCCTTCCTCTCGTTGTCTTCTCTCTTCCCTCGGAACTCTCTCTCTCATTTCTCTCGTCTCTCTCTCTCTCCTCTCGTCAAGTCTCATCTCTCTCTCTTCATCTCTCCTGGTCTCTCTCTCCCTCCTCTCTCAACCTTCTTATACTATAATACCACGATAAACAAAACAAAGCAAAAAGGGGAGAGGACCCTCCACCTTTCAGGCAGTGAAGCTTTAAGTATATATTTCTTTCATGCAGCGAGGGAGATGATCTGCTTAAGGGGGGGGGGGGTTAGGGAGGGGGAGCGGGGAGGGGGATAGGGGGGGGGAACGGAGAGGAGGTTAGGGAGGGGGGAGAGGATAGGTCATATAATGAGTGGAAGAGAGAGGAAGGGAGGGAGAGGGGAGAGGAAGAGGAAGAGAGAGAGAGAAAGAAAAAAAGAAAAAGAAAAAGAGAAGAGAGAGAAAGAAAGAAAGAAAGGGGAAAAATACCTAGATAAATAAGAGATGGGGTGTTTGAGAAAGAGAAAGACACATAGATAAAGAAGAGTAGATAACAACCAATAAATGAGGGTAAATGCGGAAGAAGTGGAAGGAGGGTGATAAACAGAGGTAGAAGAGGAAAGCAAAATATGGCACAGTCGCCCGATCTCAACAAAATGTGCAGCTGCCGGCGGGGGATGTGATACCCCCCCCCCGCTTGTTTTATTTACATAGCAGATTTGAAACGAATGTTACAGTGTAAACAATATATATGCATATTTATGTATGAATATGTGTGGACGAGAGGGGAGAGGACGGGGAGAGGGGAGGGAGTGTGCTAGGTGTGGGGGAGGGAGAGGGAGAGGGAGAGGAGGGAAGAGTGCGAAGGCTATGGAGGGAACGGAGAGGAGCGGAGGGAGAGGAGGGTAAGGGAAGGGAAGGGGTGGGAGGGAAAGAGAGTGAGTGAGCTGCTGGGAGGTGATGATGATAGGGAGGGGAAAGGGGGGGGAGCAAGGGAGGGGAGGGAGAACTGGAGATGGGGAGCGATGTGGGTGCGAGGAAAGGGAGGGAAGGGAGGAGGGGTAGGGGGCAGGGGGTAAGGACGGGAGGGAGGGAAGGACGGAGGGAAAGAGTAAATGTGTTTTGTTATGGCCCTTTGTGTGCTTGGCATAGTGTTATAATGTGTTTGTTTGTATTATATTTGTTAGTTTTTTTTCTTGACGATAGAACTTAAAAAATTATTGATTATGAATATATTATATATAAATATATATATATATTATGCAGGAGTGATGAGTATATATGTAGATATATTAGATATATATATATATATATATATAATATATATATATGATATTACTATATGATATATCTATTTATAGATAGTATTATAGTTTATATATCTAATTTATATATCTTATATATTTTATGAAAATTTTATTAATAATGTTATCAATAGTATATATATTCATATATATATATATCTTCATCTAGATATATTTATATATATATATATATTATTATCTTAATATATAGGATATATATATATATACATATTATATTATATAGATTATATTATATATAATTTTAATCATATATATATATATAGCATTAGTAGTCTATATAATATAATATCTCATTATATCTTATATTATATTAATATTCATATATATCTATATATATATTTTTATATCTATATAGTATATTATATATATATATATATATTTTATATATATACATATATATATATTATTATACATATATATATATATGTATATATATATTTTTGATAATATGTATATATAAGTATTAATATATATATATATATATATATATATATATATATGATATAATAGTATATATATTGATATATATATGATATAATATATATATATATGATATTGTATATATATAGTATATATATATATATATATATAGATAGTATTATATATATATTACTATATCTATTATAATAGTTTTATATATATATATTATATATATATTTATATATATATATATATATATGTATACACCCCACACACACACACACACACTACACACCCCCACACACCCCACACACACACACACACACACACACACACACACACAACACACACACACACACACACCCCACACACACACACACACATATGTGTGTGTGTGTGTGAGTGAGTGTGAGACGCGCGCTTATATACGTATATATTCGTTCGCATTAGGCGGCCATGTCTCACCTTTGCTGCGCCAAAGTCTAACTAACTGTGTCGGATCCATTAAGTCGCCAAGGGTTGGATCCAAGCCAACTCGGCACATTTTTTTCTAGATCCATGACGAGATTGAGAACGAGGAGGCGATAGCTCCCGCGGTACAAAGCAGAGAGAGAGAGCAAAGTAGGAAGGCAGGCAAGCAGGCAGGGGAAACAGGCGAACAGACGATCCCTTCGTCTTTGATTCATCGCTCACTGCTGAATAAACACGTAGTAAGAATTAATATAGTCAAGCACATATGATACCTCGGTTGCCAATTTGCATATTTGTGAGCCTGTTTATCGTATGAGATGCAGGGAGGTCTTAATATACCTTCCCTTCTAGATCGTGCTTGCGTGTGCGTAAGGGGTGGGGGGTGGGGGGGTCGGGGTGGGCGACGAGGGAAAGTGCTTGCTTGCAAACATGCATATTCGGGCTTCTAAAATATGCGCTTCATGAACTTTCTTTATTTATCTATTCTTTCTCCTTTTTCTTTCTTTATTTCCGTTCTTCTGTCTTTTCTTCTCTCAATTTTCCTTCCTCTCTCATTTTTCCTCTCTCCTCTTCCTCTTCCTCTTCCTTTTCCTCTTCCCTCTCTCGCTCCTTCTTACTCCTCTTCCTCATCATCGTGTTCTTCCCCTTCTCTCTCCTTCTTTTTCCTCTGCTGGATTAGCTTGGATTTACAGAAACTTCGCCTTTATTCTCTCTCTCATTCCCTTCTTCTCCTTCTCTTAAAACAAAATTAATAATAATAAAAAAAAAATCGTTCACCTGAATTTACTTTTATTAAACCCCGATTTGTATCAGTTTCCGGTACCGTCTTTGTGGTCAGAAGCTTGTCAAAGAAAACGGGAAATCCTGGTCTCTTTCCACTAAGGATGAAAATAAGATATGGCATCTTTTTCGAGAAATTTATATTCTGTCCAGCTCTTGTTTCCTTTCTCTCTCGCTCTCTCTCTCTCTCTCTCTCTCTTCTTTAAGGATGTATTCCGTATTCTGATGGCGTTTCCTTGGCGTTTCTTTACGGTGCAGCTTGAATAAATAGGTATCTGCGTTGTAGATTTTTTTATATGGATTATTGTTATTGTTGTTACTTCTTATTTTCTGGTTTGGTACTCAGTGTCTTTTTTCTTTCTGTATCTTCTCTCTTTTCACTTTTTTTTCTTCTCTTTGTTCTTTCTTCTCTTTTTTCTCTCTCTTCTCTCTTCTCTCTTCTCTTTTCTCTCTCTTCTCTCTTCTCTCTTCTCTCTTCTCTCTCTCTTCTCTCTCTCTTCTCTCTCTCTCTCTCTCTCCTCTCTCTCTCTCTCTCCCTCTCTCTCTCCCTCTCTCTCTCTTTTTTTCTTGCCACGTTACTGGCATTTCACCTCCCCCCTTCCTTCCCAGCCCCCCTCTACGAAAAAATAAAATAAAAGAGAATAAACAACAGAAAACGAGACCTGACTCACTTAACCCACTCCCCTCGTCTCCCCTCCTCCCTTCCCCCTCTCCCCACTCTTCCTCTCTTCCCCTCTCCTCACTTCCCCCTCTCCCCTACTCTTCCTCTCTTCCCCTCTCCTCACTTCCCCCTCTTCTCTCTCCTCTCACCTCCCCCCCCTCTCCCTCTCACCTCCCCTCTCCTCCCTCTCCTATCCATCCTCCTCTCCCTCTCCTCCTCCTCCTCTCCCCTCCCCCTCTCCCTCTCCTATCCACCTCCTCTCCCTCTCCTTTCCTCCTCCTCCTCTCCATCTCGCCTCCCCCTCCCCCATCTGCCTAAACGACGCTCCCCCACCCCTACCCTCCCCCCACCCCACCCCAAGAGATCATGGAAGCGAAAGGAGCAGACCTCATTTCGCAACACGCAACGATCCCCTTCGTGTTCTTCTTTTTGTGTTTGCTCTCATGTTGTTTCTGTGCTTATTGTTTTCTGTCACCTTCAAGCCTATGGTATGTAACCGGAGCAAGAGTTTGTGCGCGCTTGGTTTTTCTTCTTTTTCTCTTCCTTTTTCTCTTTTTTTTTTTTCTCTTTCTTTTTTTTTTTTTGTTTTTTTTTTTTTTTTTTTTTTCCAGTTGAGGTTTTGTGAAGACTGTGGGGGAGATTTTTTTGTTTCCTTTTTTTTCTTTCCTCTTCTTTTTCTCTTTCTTTTTTCTCTTGGGCTTATGTGCAGACGACTTCTTTTCTAGCTTTTTCTCGCTTTTTATTATCATTCTTCTTCTCCTTCTTTCTCTCTCTTTCTTTTCCAGCGCGCCTCCACCTTCTTTACTTGACTTCTTCTCTTCTTCTCTATCTTGTCTCTCTTTCTTTTCAGCCTCCTCTCCCCCCTTTCTTCTCTTCTTTTCTGCCTCTTCTCTTCTTTTCTCCCTCTTCTTCTCTTTTCTCTCCTCCTCCTTTCCCTCCTCCTTCCTCTCCTCTTCTCTCCCCCTTTGCCTCTATTCCTCCCCTCCTCCTCCACCTCCTTCCTCCTCCTCTTCCTCCTCCTCCTCCTCCTCCTCCTCCCCTCCTCTTCCTCCTCCTCCTCCTCCTCCTCCTCCTCCGCCCAGCTCTCCTACCTCCTCTTTTCGTTTCCAAATCGGCCTTTTACGCTTCCATTCTGTTTCAAAGATGGCGTCTGTTAAATATTCTGATGACGCGCAGAAACTTTGACCCAGAACCGAGTCGATAATAACCTTTGACCCCGTCTCTCGGCTCCCGTCTCATCACCTACTTCCCCTCCTCTCACTCTCTCCTCCCCTTCACCTCCTTCCTCACGTTATTATCTATCTATCTCTCTCCTTCCTCTCCTTCCCCACGTTATTATCTCTCTCTCTCTTCTCCACTTCCCCTCCTTTGATTTTCCCCTTCTCCCTCTTTTCTTTTCCTCCACCTCTTTCCCCTTCCCCGCTTCGTCTTCCCCCTCTTCTGCAGTTCTCATCTTCCACTCCCTTTCTCCCTGCTCTTATCTTCTCCTCCCTCCTTTCCCTCTTCTCCCCTCTGAATCCTATCCCCTCCCTCATTTTCTTCCTCCCCTTTTCCTCCTCCCTCTTCCCCTCTCTCCTTCCCCTATTCACCTACCCATCCTATCTTCCCTCTCGCTTCCCCTTCTTCCCTCCCATCCTTTCCTTTCGTTTCCTCCTCTCCCTCCTTTCCCTCTTCCCCTCCTCTCCCTTCTCACCCCTGTTCCTCTCTCCTCCTCCCTCTCCCTTCCCCTCTCCTTCCCTCCCCTCCCCTCCCCCCTCCCTCCTCCCCTCCCTCCACCATAGCGCCTCTTCGTAGTCGGGCAGATGATATGCAAATATGAACTAAATCTTGAGATATGTTCTCCGTTCTCAGTTTCTTTTCTCTCCCTCCTCCTCTTCTTCCTCTTCTTTCTCTTCTCCCTCTTCTGCTTCCGCTCTTTCTCTTCCTCCTTTCTTTTCTACTTCTTCTCGTCCTCTTTCTCCTCTTCTCCCTTCTTTCTCTTTTACTTCCTCTCTTCCTCTTCATCCTCTTCTACTTCTTCTCTTTCTCTTCCTCCTCTTCTTCCTCTTTTTTCTCTTCTACTTCTTCTCTTCATCTTCTTCCACCTCTTTCTTCCCTTATACGTTATCCTTTATTTTCGAATGTTTTTTTTTTGTTGCTGTTGTTGTAAATATATTTTTCTCGCACATTTGTTTTTTAGGTCTACATTTAAATCGTTATTATTATTATTATGACAACTGTTTTATTATTATTATTATTTTAACTATTAAGAAAGAAAGAAACAGAAATAAAGCAAAGAGGGAGAGAGGAAAGGAGGAAGAGAAGAAGGGAAGGACATACAGAGCAGTGGAAAAAAGAAAGATAAAGAAGATAAGGAAGAACAAGCCAAAGAGAGAGAGAGAGAGAGAGAGAGAGAGAGAGAGAGAGAGAGAGAGAGAGAGAGAGAGAGAGAGAGGGGGGAGAGAGAGAGAGAGAGAAAGAGAAAGAGAGAGAGAAACTTATCATTATTACCATCTGTAGTGATGACGTCACACACGCGAGAGCCCGGGGCAAGAAGGACATATCTTGACAATCATGGATTTTACGTATTTATTTTTTTCTTCTGAAGAATCAATATACCAATGCCACATTTTTCCCTTTTTTTCTTTTTTTTTCTTTTTTTTTATTTTTTTTTCTTTAAGGGGAGGAGGGGAAGGGAGACGGGAGCGTAAAAGGAGGAGGAGGAGGAGGAGGAGGAGGAGAGGAGAAGGGGGGGGGGGGGGCGAGCGATCTCATAGGCCTCAGAATCCAATTATGATGCTCATTAATTATATTTTTATATATATATCTTACTTTTTTTTTCTTTGTTATTAGTTTGAGGAGCTCTTGAGGTTTTTTTTTTTCATTGTTGTTTGATTATTCGCCTTTATTGTTGTTTTTCTTTTCTTTTCGTTGTTTTCTTTGCTCTGTGTCTTTGTTTGGTATATTTGTTGCTAGAGTTTTATGTTTTATTGATATTATTTACCTAATTGATATTGTGAGTGTTATTATTATGATGAGTGATGGTATCGTTATTATTATTATTATTATCATTATTTATGTTATTACTGATGTCATTATTATCATTTTCAGTGAAAGCATTATTGTTCTTAATTAATATCTCAGTCTTTTTATGGACTGACTAATTCCGCTGTTTTTCTGTTGTTTTTCTCTCTCTCTATCTCTTTCTTTTTTCACATTTTTACCTTTTTTGCTTTGTTTTTCCTTTTTTTTCATTCTTTTCTTTTTTCATCTTTTCTTTCTTTTTTTCTCTGTTTTCTTCTTCAGATTAGGCGATTAAGTGTTTTTTTGAGGGTTACTTGTGTAGGGCTGTGGTTTGCTCGGAGTTGGGTAGGGATTGGGAGGTGTGGTATTGTGTGGGTTGGTTTGGAGTGGGTTTTAGGATGTTTACTTTTTTGTTCGTGGTTTTCTCGTAGGGTTTGTGTTGAATTTGGGCGTTTTGGTGGTGTGTGTGGGGGGGGTATCATTTTTATTTTTAAACTTTTTACCTTTTTTGTTCCTCGGGTGTACAGGTTTTATTTTTTTTTGGGGGGGGTGACATTCTTTTCTTTTCTTTTTTTTCTTCTTTCTTTCTTTCTTTTCCATTTTTCCTTTTTGTTTCTGTTGTTTTTCTCTTCTCTACTCCAATGGCCTTTTTCATTTTACTTTTTGTTTTTTCTGTTGTTTTTTCTCTCTCTCATCTCTTTCTTTTTCACTTTCTTACCTTCACTGCTTTTCTCCTTTTCTTCTTCTCTCTCTTCTCTTCTTCTTTTCTTTTTCACATTTTTCATGCTTTCCTTCTTTCTTCTCCTCCTTCTTTTTATTCCCAAAATTTTTACCTTCCTTCTTCTATCTTTTCTTATTTCACTCCTCTATCTATTCTTCTCGATTTAAAAAGCCCTAGAAATTTATGTTTCAAAAAAGAAAAACAATGAAAAAAAAGAGATTTGGGACAAAAGAATGGCAGATTTGGATTAATATTGAGACAAGATACTCGGGACTGATAGAAGAAAGATAAACTAATATAAGAAATTAGACGGTTTATTCTTAGCTTTCGTTAGCAGTCAACGGGGGAAAGAGGGGAGAGAAGGGAAGGGAGTAACTGTGAGAGGGAGTGAGAGGAGTCAGGTTAATTACGAGGTGGAGAGTTAGGACATTGTTGATTAGTGAAGTGTTAGTTTGATTATAGGGTGTAGTTTAGATGATCATGTATATAGATAGATAGAGGGGTTGATATGAGATGACTGAGGAGTAGTAGGTAGGAATAGAGGTTATTAATTTATATTGATAATGACAACTTATTATGTTCTGAAAGACGGAGGTATTGAGTTTATTGGGATAATTTTTCTTTTTTTTCTTATTTTTTCTTTTATTGGTCTTTCGTTTCTTTGGTTCATGTTTATTTTTTTAATGCTATTTTATTTTTAGTTGTATATTTTACTGTTTTTTTCTTCTGAGTTTATGCTTATATTTTGTTTTTCTGTTCTCTCTCTCTCTCTCTCTCTCTCTCTCTCTTTCTTTCTTTCTTTCTTTCTTTCTTTCTTTCTTTCTTTTCTTTCTTTCTTTCTCTCTCTCTCTCTCTCTCTCTCACTCACTCACTCACTCTTTCTCCTTATTATTATTATTATTATTATTATTATTATTATTATTATTATTATTCTTTTCTTCTTCACATTCTTCATCATCAACTTCATCTTCTTCCTCTCTTTTTTATCCCAATAAATTCATGCTTCCTCCTTCTCACTAATCTTTATCATTATTTACGACTCCTCCTATTATTCATCCGATTTAAAAAGCCACAGAAATTATGAAATATAGAAAGAAGAAAGAACAAGAAAAAAAAAGAAGAATAGGGGAAAAAAGGAAATGGCAGAGAAGGAGATGAACGAGAGACGAAGATGAATCGAGGAGATAAAGAAGAAAAGATAAAAACTATATATAAAAGAATAGACGAGTTTATTCTTAGGCTTTCGTTAGCACATCAAACAGGGGGAGAAAGAGAGGGAGAGAGAAGAGGAAGAGTAACTGAGGAAAGGGGAAGTGAGAGAGAAGTCAGAGTTAATTAACGAACGGTGGAGAGATTAATATCATTGTTGTAATTATGATTAATGTTGTTGTTATTATTAATATTGTTATTATTATTATTATTATCATTTATATATGCATATATATATATATATATATATATATATATATATATATAAAATATCTATATATATTATTTTCTTATTATATATATTTATACTATATATTCTTATATTTATATTTTTTCTTTATTTTATTCTATCTATTTCGTCTATTATTATGTATTTATCTTATATTTATATTTATTCTTATTCTTCTTCTCTATCATATATTCTATGTATTATTATTATTATATATTATATTATATTATTATTTATTATCTTTACTCTTATTCTTATGATCTTATTATTATATTTTTATCCATAATTATCTTCTCTTTATAATCTTATATATTATTATCCTCCTATTATTCATCTATTTAAATATAGTATTAATATATATATAATATGTAATAACTAGATAATAAGTAAATAGTGATAATAATCGGATGATATGATCGATATATAGTATAATCGAGTAGATGAATGATAATATTATATAATATGTAATTATATCTTAGGCCACTTTCGTAGCGCACAACGGCGAAAAGGGAACGGCACGAGCACGACACACAAGCAGAGAATATATTATTAACTACTGATATTATATATTATTAATTATATAATATATTTATATATTATATATTATTATATATTATTATATCATATATATATATTATATATAATATATATATATATATATATATATATTAATATATATTATATTTATATTTATTGTGTATATATAATGTCCTTACATATACATATAAATTTAAATTCATCTTTTGCCAACCATAATTACAGATTTAATATCCCTCACAAATCGCAGGCTCATTAAGTATTCAAATAGTACTAATCAATCTCTGACGCGAATTCCCCCCTTAATTTCTTAATCTATCTTCCTCCTCTTTCTCTTTCTCTCTCCTTTCTCTCTCTCTCTCTCCTTTTTATGGCAAATTTATCTATATTTTTCCCTAGTGTAATTTTCCGGTCCGGCTAGCGGGAAGCGAGAGAGAAAAATTGTGATACCCGCTAATTAACCTGATTAAGTTTGATAGTGCCACAGTAGACACTTTTTTTATATATATTTTTTATTTTATTTCGTTTTAATTCTTTCTTTCTTTTCGTCTAAATTACTTTTTTTTTTAGTTATCATATTTTCCTTTTTTTGTCGTTATTATTATTGTTTTATTTTTATGATTTTTTTTTTTTTTTTGGAATGAATA
>NC_051388.1:6091699-6094199 GCF_015228065.2 Penaeus monodon
AGGAAGGGGGAGGAGGGGGAAGGATGGATGGGGGGGAGGATTGGGTGGTGCAGGGAAGGTGGGGGGGGGGGTGACGAGGAGGAGGAGGAGGAGGAAGAGGAAGAGAAAGGGAGTGGGAGTGTGAAGGAGGAAGAGACGTGGAAGGGGTGAATGAAGAGGAGGGAAAGAGAGGAGGAAGAGGAAAATGGGAAGATAAAAGGAGGAGGAGGAGGAGGAAGGAGAATTTAGGGAGGAAGGGAGGAGAAAAAGTGGAGAGGGGGGAGAAGGAAAATAGAAAAAAATAAAACTTGGGAAGAAATATGAGGAGGAAAAAGAGCGGAGAAATGGGAGGAGGAGGAGGAGGAAGAGGAGGAGGAGGAGGAGGGAGAGGAGGGAGGAGAGGGAGCAGAGGGAGAGGAGAGAGAGAGAGCGAGAGAGAAGATAGAGAGGAGGAGGAGGAGAGAGAGAGAGAGAGCGAGAGAGAGGGGGGGGGGGGGTGCGAGGCGGAGGAAGGGAAGTGAAAAGGTGGAAACATCGGATGATATGATTGGCTTTGGAATTATTTGATCCACCTTACCTAGGCGGGGCCGGTGGGAGGTCTCCCCCCCCCCTCTCCCTTGCTTCCCTCTCCATCCGCTCTTCTCTCTCTCTCTCTCGTCCTCTCTTTTCCTTCCCTGCTCTCCTCTTTCCTCTCTCTCTCTCTCTCCCTCCCTCCTCCCCTCCCTCTCTCCTCCTCCCTCCCTCCCTCTCCCTCCCTCCCTCCCTCCCCTCTCTCTCCCTCTCCCTCACTCCCTCTCCCTCACTCTCTCCCCTGTATGAATCATTCGTCGAATGTTGACGGTGAGTCACACCTGCTTTCCAGCCTGAGTCAGGTCCCTCCCCTCCCCCTCCACCCCCCTCCCTCAACGCTTCCCCTTTGTTTCCCTCCCCCCTCCCCGTTCAGAGCCTCTGTGCTGTCGACGACATTGGTACTGATGAAGGGGGAGGGGAAGAAGAGGAAGAGGAAGAGGAAGAGAAGGAGGAAGAAGGAGGAGGAGGAGAAAAGAAGAGGAAGGGGAAGAGAAGGAAGATGAAAAGATAGAAGAGGAGGTGGAGGAGGAGGAGGAGAGGGAGGAAAGAGGAAGAGGTGCAAGATGAGGAGGAAAGGGAAAAACCTGAAAGAGGAAGCGGGGAGAAGGGGGGAAAAGGACGTGGAAAAGAAGGAAGAGGCAGGAAAGGAGACAGAGGGGGATAGAGGGTTGAGAAGAGGAGAAAAAGAAGAAAATGGAAGGAAGAGGAAGAGGAAGCAAGAGGAGGAACCTGGCGCTGGCGTTTAATATTCATAATTTATGTATGACTTTGATCCGGCCGCTCGCTTCGGAGGGAGGGTTGCCAGTTAGGGGATAAGGGGCGATTATATGAGAGGGAGGAGGTGAGGGAAATGGGAGGAGGAGGGAGGTTGATGGAGGAATGGGTGGGAGGGGGAGTGGAGGAATGAGTAGGAGGAAGTGGAAATTGAGGGAGGGAGAGTGGAGAAATGAGGGAGGGATGGAGAGAAAATGAGGGAAGGAGGGAGGTGGATGAAAATGAGGGAGGGAGGGTGATGGAGGAAAACGAGGGAGGGAGGGAGCATGATGGAGGAATATAGGGGGGAGGGAGGGAGTGAGCAAGGTGGAGGAAAAGTAATGGAGCTACGCCTTTTCTTTTTTTCACTTAGAAGAATTGTAATGAAGGAGGAAGGACTGAAATGAGGAAAAGGTGACAGACAGAGGAAGAGAGAGGCGATCTCATTCTCGATTTTAATCTCGGCATTAAACTCACTCACTAGTTCCCATCTCAGCCTCAGTCCCAAATCTCAGTCTCACTCTCAGCCTCATTCTCCGTCTCGGCCTAAATCTTGGCTCAAATCTCGACCACAGTCCCTTAACTCACTCTCAGTCCCGGCCCCAATCTCAGTGGAAATCTCAATCCCGGCGTAAATGTCAGTCTCAGTGCAAATCTCCCGTCTCAGTGTAAGTCTCCACCTCAGTCTCAGTGTAAGTCTCCCGTCTCAGTGTCAGTCTCCACCTCAGTCTCAGTGTAAATCTCCGTCTCCGTCTCGCCTTTTTCCTTAATGGCAAAACGTCACATTGGCAACTCCTGAGCGAGGACGAGCGCGAAATGGCGGGAAAATTGCGTTGACGCCATGTTTGAATGACGAGAGAGGGGGAGGGGGAGGGGGAGGGGGAGGGGGGAGGAAGGGAGGGAAGGGAGGGAGGAGGAGGGGAGGAGGAGGAGAGGGGAGGAGGAGGAGAGGGGAGGAGGAGGAGGAGGAGGAGGAAGGGAGGAGAAAAGAGAGGAAGGGAGAGGAGGAGGAGAGAAAGAGAGGGGAGAGTGATAGAAGAAAGGGAGAAGGGGGAAGGGGAAGGAAAGAAGGGGAGAGGCAAAAGAAGACGAAGGGGAGAGCAAGAGGGAACGGGAAATAGTGGGAGAGGGGAAGGAGAGAAAGGATAATAGGTAAAGAGAGAGAAAGGTGGGAAAGAGAGAGGGAACAGGAGAGAGA
>NC_051388.1:6099199-6111699 GCF_015228065.2 Penaeus monodon
GGGTTTGATCGCTCAATAGACTCTCGGAAGAATGGGGGAAAAGAGAGAGGGTGGGGAAAGAGGGGAGAGGGAGAGAGAGAGAGGGTGGAGAAAGAGGGGAGAGGGAGAGAGAGAGAGGAAGAAAGAGGGAGAGAGGAAGAGAGAGAGAGAGAGAGAGGCGGGGAATGAATAAATAGCCAAGGAAACAGGAGAGCGTGGCATAAAAAAAAATAGAAGCGGGTACGAGGAAGGGAAGATAGAGAGAATATGAAATTAGGAGAGAAAAAAAAAAAAAGAGAGAAAAAAAGAGATAGAAGGAGAGATAGAGAGAAAGGGAAAAAATGAAAACGAAAAAAATACTATGAAAGAAAAATGCCAAGAGAAAAAAAAAAATAGGAGAAAGAAAAAGTATTAAAATCACAACAAAAGAAAAAAGAAATAAAAAAAAGGGAAGGAGAAACGTAAAGAGAGAATAAGAGAAACTGAAAAGCATGAGGAAAATAGATAAGGAATTTTTGGATATTGGAAAGCAAGGGTCTCTTATTGGCCATGTTATTCGCTTTACTTAATTTATTTGTTGTCTAGGGCTGGCACTGCAGCAATCATTGGTATTTTGATTACCCTCCGTTTTCTATGTGTCGTTTTCTTTATTTTTGTTTACGTAATTTTAAGGGGGGACTTTTTTGCGGGGGGAGGTAGGTAGGGAGGGTAGGGAAAGGAGAAAGAAAGAAAGAAAAAAAGGAGGGAAAGAGGGAGTGAGGAACATAATCGGAAGACAGACAGACAGAGTGCAAGGGAGAGAGAGAGGGAGATAAAGAGAAAGACAGAGGGAGATAACGAGAAAGACAGAGGGAGAGAGAGGGAGATAAAGAGAAAGACATAGGGAGAGAGAGGGAGATAAAGAGAAAGACATAGGGAGAGAGAGGGAGAGAGAGAGAGAAGGAGCGGAGAGCGGAGATAGGCGAGAGAGAGGAGAGAAGAGGAGAAAAAAAGAGAAGAGAAAAGCTGGTAGAGAGAAGAAAGAGAAAGAAAGAGAGAGAGAGAGAAAAGAGAAGAATGAGGAGCAAGCAGAGATGGGAAGAAGACAGGAAGTCTGGACGGCGGCGGGTCTGGGGTATCAAGCAGATTAGTGTCTCGCAGGTGTAATTAATGTCTGTAATTAGAATTCCCGTTTAATGAACTGTAAAGCGAAAGAATGTGCGGAGACGAAGCATGTGTGTGAGAGACAGAAGGGAGAGGTGGTAAAGGGAGAGAGAGAGAAGAGAGGAGAGAGTGAAGAGGAGGGAGGAGAGAGAGAGAGGGGTGGATAAATGAAAGGAAGAGAGAGATAGAGAAAGAAGGAGGTGGAGATAGATAGATACAGAGAGAGAGAGAGAGAGAGAGAGAGAGAGAGAGAGAGAGAGAGAGAGAGAGAGAGAGAGAGAGAGAATGAGAGAAAAATTGGAAAGAAGTGAGTGGGACATTGAGTTCGTGGCCACACAAAAGAAAGAAAGGAAAAATGAAAGAGAAAAAATAATGAAGAGGAAGGTGACAAAAGGAAAGAAAAAGGTGAATAAAAAATAATCAATAAATAAAAAGCAGAGATTAAATCACAAGAAAAAAATGCAACAAACTAAAATGGCTTAAAAAATATCTGACTTAGAATTAAAAGAAAATAATAATGATAATAATACTAAATAAATACATAAATAAACAAAATAGAACAAAATTAATATAGAAAAAAAAGATCAGAATTTCCAAAAAACGAAAGAAAGAAAACGATTTAACAAAGATAAAATCACAATTCAAGGGAAAAAAAAGGAAAAAAAAAGAACCGAAAGTTTTGGTCGGCCTGTTGGAAGGCTCTTAAAATTTTCATAACACGTTCGGCCCTCTATTCGAAGCTTCTGAAAGCTTTTCGCCTCGATCTTTCCTTCGGGCCAAGAAGAAGCTACACTCTCCGGGTGTCCTAAGGGCGGAATTCCCACGCGAAACGGATACCCGAGTGACCCTTACGGCGGGGCGATCGGAAGGACCCGCCTTGTTCCTGGATCTGCCATTATTTACAATCATCTACGAAACTCCTTCGCGGCGCTTCTGACTAAAGGGGGTGGGGGGTTGAGGGGGGGGTTGTAGACGGCATTTTTTTGAAGGAGGGGGGGCGGGGGGGAGGCTGTTTCTCTCTTTCTTCTCATTTCTTCCTTGAGATTCTGTCTATCAGATTGTCTATCGGTGTTTTTTTTCTCTCTCCTGTCTCCTCCCTTCTCTTTTTCTTTCTATTTCTATCTCTCTCTTTCTCTTTCTGCTTCTTTCTCTCTCTCTATCTATTTATCTATCTATCTATCTATTTATCTCCCTCCCTCCCTCCCTTTCTTCCTTCTTCCTCTTCCCTTCTTCTTACCCTTCGAAAACGAATTTTCTGCTTCTTCCATGTTTCTCATTTCGTATTCTTGTGGCTGTTTCCTTATGTTGCTTTTTTTTAATTAATTTCTTATCATACTTTCTCTCCTCAGTTGAGATAGAGACAGAAAGAAAGAGAGTGTAGAAAAGAGAAAGAGAGAGGGAAATGAAAGGGGTAAAGGAAAGGAGAGAGAGAGAGAGAGAGAGAGAGAGAGAGAGAGAGAGAGAGAGAGAGAGAGAGAGAGAGAGAGAGAGAGAGAGAGAGACAAAAAGAGAAAGAAAGAAAGAAAGAAATAGAGAGAGATAAAAAGAAAAAGGAAGGAAGGAAGAAAGATAAAAAAAGAGACAACGAAAGAAAGAGAGAGGAAAGGAAACGGAGAAAGAGAAGAGAGAGAGAGAGAGAGAGAGAGAGAGAGAGAGAGAGAGAGAGAGAGAGAGAGAGAGAGAGAGAGAGAGAGAGAGAGAGAGAGAGAAAGAAAGAGAGAGAGAGAGCGAGAGGGGGGGGAGCTACCCCTTCCGCTCCCCTTCTCGCTGACCATCGCTGTTTGACCTCCGGGGATGAGCGGAATGTTCGAGCAGCCTCCTCTCTTGAAGGAATTATTTCTCCCCCTCTCCCTGCTTCCCTCTCCCTCCTCCCCTCTCCCACCTCTCCTCTCCCTCCTCCCCTCTCTTTGCTCCCCTCTCCCTCCTCTCTCCCTGCTTCCCTCTCCCTCCCCTCTCACTCCTCCCCTCTCCCTCCTCTCCTCACCTTCCTCCCCTCTTCCTCCTCCCCTCTCCCTATTCCCTCTCTTTACCTAACTTCCTTTGGTAGTCGTTTGTTTAATCATCTTCTCTGTTCGTCTCCTTCCTTTGTTTCCTTTATTTTTGTTAATTTTTGTAGTTATTTTTATTACTTATTTTTCCTTCTTCCTTCTTTCGTCTTTTCTTTTCTTGGTTCTTGCTATCTCCTCTTTCTTTTTCATTCGCCATTTCTTCTCTCCTTTCTTCTTGCTCCCTTCTCCTTCTTCCCTCGTCTTCCCTGTCCTTCCTCTCCATTCTTCCTTCCCCTCTGTCATCCTCCTCCCTCCTCTCCTCCCACATCCCTCTCCCTACCCCCTCTTCCCCATCTCTCTTCCCTCTCATCCTCCCCCTTCTCCTCTTCCTCCTCCCTCTCCTCTTCCACCTCTCTCTCCTCTTCCTCCTCCCTCTCCTCTTCCTCCTTTCTCCTCCCTCTCCCTCTCTCACTGCCCCCACCCCCTCCCCCTCCCCTCCCCCTCCCCCTCCTTCTCCCTCTCCTGCGATACAGCGACTTAGGTGTGTTCATCCTTCTTATCTTGCCGGATAAGCGGAAATTCGGTTAAGAAACGAGAACGTGGTGGTAGGGGGAGGGGATGGTTGCCCGTGAGTCTTTTTTTTTGTTCATATTCTTTCTCTCCGTCTCTTTTTTCTTTCCTTCTTTCTTTTTTTGGTGTTGGTTCCTCGTTTTCTCTTTCTCGCTTTTTGACTCTCTCTTGACTCTCTTTCTCTCTCTTCTCTCTCTCGTTTCTCTCTTTCTCTCTCTCTCTCTTCTCTCTCTCTCTCTCTCTCTCTCTCTCTCCTCCTCTCTCTCATTCTCTCTCTCTCTCTATCTATTTATATCTGTCTCGTTCTGGCTGGTTTCTCTTTCCTTCCCTCTTTATCTCGCATATTTTCTATCTTTCATTCTTCCCTCTTTCATCTCCCTCCATCAGCCTCTTTCCCCCTCATTACCCCATCTCCTCTCCCTCTCCTCATCATTCATCCCTCTCCCCCTCACTCCCCATCTTTCCGAGCTGTCAATAACACAAACACCAAGATACCGGGAAATGGGGAAATAAGGAAGTAACGAAGGAGGAAAAAAAAGATAATTCATAATCTATAGAGCGAAAGGGAGAGAGAGAGAGAGAGAGAGGTGGGGGGAGGGGGGGTTCTCAGTGACACTGGCTCTCTATGGCACTGGCTCTCCGCGTGAAAGTTTGGGACGAGGGAAGAGGTGAGTGTATTAACACATAAATAGGCTTATATATGTGTACTTGAATATTCGCGCGGGTGTGTGTGTGTGTGTGTGTGTGTGTGTGTGTGTGTGTGTGTGTGTGTGTGTGTGTGTGTGTGTGTGTGTGTGTGTGTGTGTGTCTTTCTGCCTGTCTGTATATCTGTATGTGTGTGTACGCGCACGTGCGTGCCTGTGTGCGGCATTCCTTAAGTGACCCGAGGCATTCCCGAGGCAAGAAAAGTCCCGCGGGCACAGAGCAAGGTTTAGCAGCAACTTTGTGGTCGCTGCTTACGCGTCCGCACGGGGCTTAGCGGGGATTTGCGCGGAGGGCCACCTTCCCCTCCCTCTTCCCCTCCCCCCTTTCCTCTCCCCTCACCCTCTCTCCCCCCTAGTCCCTTCCTTCCCCCTTTCCTTTCGTTTCCTTTCCCTTCACCCTCCTTCTTCTCCCTTTATTTTCCTCTCCCCTCACCCTCTCTCTTCTCCCTTTCCCCTTCTTCCTATTAATTTCTTTCTTTAGAGAGAGAGAAAAAAGAAAGAAAGAAGGAAAGAAAGAGAGAGAGAAAGAAAGAACGAACGAACGAAAGAAAGAAAAAGACAAAGAGACAGATAGACAGAGAAGCAATAATTGATCGCAAAAGTAAAAAAAAAGAATCATTTCCACCCATTTTATTATCCCTGTTGTTGACTCGTACATTTATTACCGCTTTATCTTAATTACCATCACGTTCCCATTATTACTTATTCCTCCTCACCTTATTTTCACCCCTGCTGCTATTCCCCCATTTTTCTTCTTTGACATATTTCTCTTCTTTCTGATTATTCTTCTCGTGTGTTTTGTTTCTTGATATCACTCTTTCCTCTCGCACCTTTTTTTTTCTTTCTCTTTTTCTTTTTTTTAAGTCTTCATCATATCAGTACCATCCCCCTCAAAAAATTAATAATAATAATAATAATAATAATAATAATAATAATAATGACAATAATAATAAATCAATAAAATAGATAAATCTCAATATATATTATACATATATGTATATATATATATATATATATATATATATATATATATATATATATATATATATACATACATACATACATACATACATACATACATACATACATACATACATACATACATACATACATATATATATCTATATATATATATCTATCTATATATATATATATATATATATATATATATATATACATTTTATATATATATATATATATATATATATAAACAGAATATCATCTAACCCTCCCCCCTCTTTCCTCCCTTGCAGCCTGCGAGCTCCAACGCGAAAACACCCTCCGTCGCGGGCGTGCTTTGGGCGTGAACCTGAACAGCCTGCTGCTCCCCGACTGCAAGCAGGAGGGGGACTTCGCGCCCATCCAGTGCGACGGCGAGCGCTGCTTCTGCGTGGACAGGCACACCGGGTACGAGCTGCCGGGCACGAGGGCCAGGAGCATCGAACTCGTCAACTGCTCGTGTGAGTAGACGCTTGTGGGGCATTGCTTGTGTTTGTGTGTGCGTGTGTTTTTTGTTGTTGTTGTTTTTTTTACGTTTTTTGGGTTGTTTTGTTTATTGTTGTTTGTTTGGTTCTCATTAATTTGTTTGTTTGGTTCTCATTAATGTGTTTGTTTGTTTCTCATTTATTTGGTTGCTTGCTAATCATTTATTTAATTGTTTATTTGTTTATATATATTTTTTGTGTGTGGTTCTTTTCTTGGTATTGTTTATTTTAGTGGTGCGTAATGGACATGTATTTTGTTTTTTGTTTTTTTTTCCTGTGTATTTATATTTATAAATTGTGATTAGTTTTTTTCTTTCTTTCTTTTATAAAATAAGAGAAAGGAGAGGGAAAGGAGGAAAATAAAAATGAAGAGAAAAGGCAAGAAAGATAAGAAAGAGACAGTAGGATGAAGGGAAATGTAAAGGAGAAAGAGAGGGAGAAAGAGTGGTAAACAAGGAGAGAGGATAGAAGGGATAGAGAGAGAAAGATAGGGGAAAGAGAGGTTAGCTGAAGGAGAGAGATGGGGAATTAGTAAAAGAAGAAGAGAGAAATTAGAAGAAAAAGAAGATGAGACCGTAATAGAGAAGTAGGAAGAGAGAGAGAGAGGGGGGGGGGGAGAAAAATAGAAATAAAAAAATAAAGCAAACAAGAGAAATAGAATAAAGAATAAGGAACAAGGCAGAATGGGAGAAAGGGAGAGAGGGAGAGAGGGGGCCGAACGGGTTAGCAGCGCGAGAGGACTTCTAATTCACTTCTGGGAATTCCTCTATGGATTCGCCCCTGAATACAGTAGATAATGCAACACGGACGCCTCGCCAATTCAATAACACTATAGCATCCGTGTGGCGGTGGTAGGCGGCGGCGAGACACGGAGAAATAAGGCGCCCACTCGCACCACACGAATTGTTGTGCGAATAAGTATCGAGGAGGTTTTTTTTTAGGCGTTCGAATTGTGGGGCTCCCCCCCCCCTGCTTCGAATCCCCGCTTCGGCTTCGAATTCCGCTTCGGGGAGGTTCTATTCCGTTGTAAATAATAATCCAAGCGACGGAGCTTTTGACAAATGCATTATAGGTGTTGAGTCGTATTAGCTGATGGGTGTAGGGGAGGGAGGGAGGGAGGGAGGGAGTGGAGGAGAGTGAGAGAGAGTCTGAAGGGGAGGGAGAGAGAGAGGAAAGAGAGAGAGAGTGTGTAAGGTTATGTGTGGATGATGGGGAGAGAGAGAGAGAGAGACAGAGAGAGAGAGAGAGAGAGGGGATGGGGAGGGGAAAGAGACTAAAGAAAAGTAGTTAATACCAGAGAGAGAGCGCGCGCGCTTGAAAGGTCAGCAGAGGGTAACAGGCAAAGGTGAGCGCCGCCCATCCGGCCGCCCGCGTTGCCATAAAGCGAGGGCCGGAGAACAATCATTACCTGGGGCGAGAACAGGCCTCGTCTCTCGTGTTTTCCTTCGGTTCTCTTGTCTCCTCTTCCTTATTCATCATCTTTATCTCTATCTCTATCTTCATCTTTGTCTTTATCCTTATTTTTATTTATCTCTTATCTTTATCTTTGTTGTTATCGCGATCATCATCATCATTTATCTTTTTTTTTCTCTACGCCGGCAGTGGTATCTTATTCTCATTCTTGCTTCATTTGTCTGTATTTCTATCTTCCTCCTTTCCTCTCTTTTTCTCCCATTTCCATCTCTCTCTTCTTCCTTTCTCCTCCTTCCCCCACCTTTTTTTTCTCCTCTCGTCTGCACAGGATCCAACCCCCTTCCTCTCCCCTCCCCTCTACCTTCTCCTCCTCCTTCCTCCTCCTCCTTCTCCTCCTCCTGCTCCTTGCTCCTGCTCCTGCTCCTTCTTCCTCTCCTCCTTCTCCTCTTCTCTCACCCCCCCCCGTTTGCCCCCCCCTGCCCCTATCCTCCTTTCCCCCTACCCTTACTCCCCTCTACCCCCATACCCCCAACCCCACTCCCTCTTCCGCCCCCAACTCCTACTCCCTCTTCCCCCTTTATCATCAATCTCTGTCCATGCTTGTCCATTTGGGTGAAGGGGCGGGGTAGGATATTGCCCCTTGCCCCTTCCCCCCCTCCTTCTTCCTCCCCTTCCCCCCCCCCTTCGCCCTTTCCCTCTTTTGTTTCGTCTTTCCCTTTTTACTCTTTTGCTTTTATTTCATACTTTGTTTATTCCGAATTCTTTTTTGTATATCTTTCTGACATTGTTTCTTTTTCCCATGTATCTTTTTGTATGTTTTCAGTTTTCCTCTCTTTCTTTCTTTACCATTTTTCGCATCTACCCTTTTTCATTCTTCCCCTCTCCCCTCTTCCCTTTTCGCCCCTTTCCTCTTCCCCTCTCCCCTTTTCCCTCTTTTCCTCTCCCTGTTTTTTTTCCTTTGCTACTCTTCCCCTTTTTCCCTTTTCCTTCCTCCCTCTTCTCTCTTCTCTCTTTTCTCCTTCTCTTTTTCCCCTCTCCTCCCTTCCTTCACCTTCCCTCTTTCTCTTGCTCTTTTTTTCAATTCCCTCTATTTTTAACACTCTTCGGACGACAATCGAGTCTTTCAGCGAACGAATCCTGGCTTTTCCATATTACTTTTCTTTCCGATAAATATGAGAAAAGTGTGTGTGTGTGTGTGTGTGTGTGTGTGTGTTGTGTGTGTGTGCGCGCGCGTGTGAGTGTTTTCCATGTGTTTGCACGATGTTTGTGTATGAATTGTATGCACAGATGTTATGAATGTATGTATATATATATATATATATATATATATATATATATATATATATATATATATATATATATATATATTTGTTATTATTATTATTTTATTGTTTATATTTTTATGATTATTATTGCCATTCTTATTATCATTTTAATATTGGTGGTAGTGGTGTTTGTTCTTGTTATTATTGTTATTATTGTAATTATATCATCATCATCATCATCGT
The DNA here is from genome assembly GCF_015228065.2 of Penaeus monodon. Taxonomy (NCBI): domain Eukaryota; kingdom Metazoa; phylum Arthropoda; class Malacostraca; order Decapoda; family Penaeidae; genus Penaeus; species Penaeus monodon. The sequence continues at coordinate 6,107,989 of NC_051388.1, forward strand.
TGCTATTACTATTGCTTCTGTTGTTATTATTACCATCATTGTCGTTATTGTTATCATTTATGCAATGTTCTTATTTATATCAATACTATTACTCCCATCATTACCATCATCGTCATTGTTATCAATATCTTTTAAGGAGTAAAATAAAGGCGGGACAGGCGTATGGTGTTTCGGGCGCATGGTCACCCTTAATACACATTACTCACGTCACGACTAAACCATTCATCTCTCTTCCATATACCCTTCTCCCCTCCCCCTTTTCCTCCTCCCTTCTCCCTTCGTCTTTCCTTCTCCCCCTCCTCTTCTTCCTCCTCCTCCTCCTTTCACCTTTCTCCCATCCTCCCATCTCTTCCTTCTCCCTTCTCCCTTCCCCTTCCCCCTCCCCTTTCCCCTCCTCAGTAGTCTTCTGTTGTTGTTGTTGTTGTTGTTTTCTCCCTGTAATTCTCCTTCTTTTTGTCACGAATGAATGTGAAATTTATAAGAGAAAGAGAAAGAGAAAAAGCGTAAGAAAAAGACCGAGAGAAAGACCAACGAAGGTGAAAGAAGAAGAAAAAACAAACAAACTCGTGAGCGAGGAAGACCCGAGGAACCTGATGGAGAAGAGAAAGAGGGAGGGAGTATAATGGGCGGTAAAACAGAGGAAGAGAGAGATGAGAGAGCATAGCGGGCGATAAAAGGAGAAAAGAGGGGAAGAAAGTAGGGAGGGTAGAGGCGATAAGAAGGGAAAAGGAGGGAAGAGCATAGAACGCGATAAAATGGAGATGATGTTGAGAGACGGAAGGATAGGGGGAAAGAGAGAAGATAATAAAGGGAAAGGCGAGGACAAAGGCCGAGAGAAAGACGAAGAGAGAGAGAGAGATAGGTAGTGAGTGAGAGAAAGAATGAAAGAAAGAGAGAAAAAAAGAGAGAGAAAGAAAGGAAGAAATGAATATGAGGAAAGACGAGAGGGAAAAGAAACAAGAGCAAGAAACGTAGAAAGAGATAGAAAGATAGACAGTTAGATACACCGCAATAGAGAGAAACGCAGGAACGAATATACGTGAGAATTTTGCCATATGCTCCACCAGGCGAGGGGGGGGGGTGAGGATGTGGCCGTGGGGGAAAGAGGGAGAGGGGGGGGATGGGATGCAGTAACATGATGAAAGGGGAAAAGAGAGAGAGAGAGGGGGGGGAGGGAGAGAAGAGAGAGAGAGAGAGAGAGAGAGAGAGAGAGAGAGAGGAATAGAATAGAGGGAGAGAGAGAGGGGAAGGGAAAGGAAAAGTATGGGTAAGAGGGGAGGGGGCGATAAAGAGAGAAAGAGAGATCTCGTTAAAAGAGATATCTCTATATGAGAGAGAAATCATTAATTATCGAGAGAGAAGCGCATGAGGAAGTCTCTCTCCCTCCGACTATTGCTTTCCTATACGCATTGGCTAAGCTACGGCTACGGGCGTGCGGGCGTGCAAGCGCGCGGGGGCCTGGGAACTCGACTCCGAATCGACTTGATGGATTGAAAACTGGTGCTTTCGCTCGCTCCTGCCCCTTTCCCTCGTCTCCTTTCTCTTTCTCTTTCTCTTCGCTTCTCTTTCTCTCTTCTTTTTTCTTCTCTTTTTTGTCTCTTCTCTTCTCTTCTTCTATTTTATTTTCCTTTCTTTTCTCTTCTTTTCGCTTCTTTTCTCTTATCTCTTCTTTTCGTTTATCTCTTTTCTTTTCCTGTTTTCTCTTGTCTTCTCTTCCCTTATCTTCAATTCTTTTCTATCTTATCCTCTTCTCTTCTTTTCTCTTCTACTCTCCTTCCCTTCCTCCCCTTCCTTCCCCTACCCCCCTTCCTTCCTCTACCCCCTTCCTTCCCTCCCCTTCCCCTTCTTTCATCTCACCCCCCCCCCCCCATTTCTCCTCTCCAAGAAATCGCATAAAAAAAACGGAGAGAGAGACACAAGGACAAAGAAGAAATCCCCGGCAGCGGCTGAAGCAATCGCGGACGGAGGTAAACAACTATCAATTCTCCGTCACAATAACGGGGGAATCGTACAAACACACTTCCCAAACAGTGGCGCCGGCGATCAGCGCAACGGCACACACGAACGGAGGAAATTAAAGACAAACAGACAAGCTCTTCCCCCTCCCCCATGTGGAGTTGGTGTCGGCTGGTAGCGGTAGGGAGGGGGAGAGTCGTCATCGTCATTATCATTATCATTATCATTAACATTTCATTATCATTATCATCATCATCATGGCGTCTACCTGTCTTCGTCCGGCCTTTCACCATGATTCCGTTTTCTTTGGCAGTTGGCGTTTTCTACGTGTATATGTATTATTTTTGTTACAGATCTTTTAGTTTTTGTTTTTTTTAAGAAATCGAGAAATATGCGAATGCAAATCATAAAAGCATACAATGCACGTACGCGCACACGCACACACACACACACACACACACACACACACACACACACACACACACACACACACACACACACACACACACACACACACACACACACACACACACACACACACACACACACAATCCATCCAATCCTCCCTCCCCTCTCCCCCCCTCTCCCCCTCTTCCATTAACGACTGTTAATCTCACGCTTAACTAAAGTCAAGAAGAGCCTTCAGCGTGGAGCTAACTTGTTCAAACTTTTTTTTCTTGTATGTTGGTCCTGGGTACGAGAATAGGGAGGGAAGGGAGAGGGAGGGAAGGGAGAGGGAGAGGGAGGGAAGGGAAGGGAGAGGGAGAGAAAGGGGGGGAGGAAATGGGGGGAAGAATAAGTAGAGAGGTAAGGGAGAGAGAAGGAGAAGGGGAGGGGATGGGGGAGGGATGAAGGAGAAAGAAAAATTAACTAAAAGAGTGGGGTTTTGTTGAATATTTATATATACACACATCATGACCCGAGGTAAAGGGGGGGGAGAAGAAGACGAGGAAAGGGAGGGGGCGGGGGAAGGGAGGAGAGGGAGGAAGAAGAGGAATAAGGGGAAAGGGAGGAGGGAGAGGAGGAAGAGGAATAAGGAGAAGGTAAGAGGAGGAGGAGAGCGAAGGAGGAAAAGAACAAAGAGAAGAAAAAATATCAAATTAAATACGGGAATAAAGGGAATGAAAAAGTAGGTAAAAGAAAATAAGAAGTCTTTATTTTCTTTTACCTACTTCTTTTACGAATGAAAAGAAGTGAAACAAGAAAAATATATTTTTATCACCACATTCCCTCATTATTGTGGCACCAACCTCTCGAGTCTCCTTACTGTCCATCTTTTCTCTTCTCTTTTCTTTTTTCCTTCTTTTCTTCTTTACTCCAACCCCTCCTTATCTTTTTTTATCCATCGCTCTCTTTCTCCCTCTTAGTATTCATCACCATGTTTTCAAAATTTTTATTTACTCTCGTTTTCTTTGTTATCCCCATTTTCTTTTTGCCCGTTTTCTTTTTATAACCCCGTTTTCTTTCTTACCCGTTTTCTTTTTGTATCCCCGTTTTTTTGTGTTTGTTTTTTTCTCCTTTATTTCCTTCCCCTTGCGCCTTACATATTTAAACAAGAGCGCACGCAAACAAACAAATATTCGCGAAGTGTTAAGAGTTATATCAAATAATTAAAAACATATTTACCCTCTCGTTTCCCTTGGGAAATTAAAGGGTGTGAGTCAAGGGTTAAGGGGAAGGGAGGGGAGGAGAGGGGAAGGGCAAGGGATACGAGAGTAAAGATGGTAAACAGGGAAGGACAAAGAAGAGGAAGAG
>NC_051388.1:6114199-6116699 GCF_015228065.2 Penaeus monodon
GTGCTGCAAGTGGACCTCATTGTGGCCACGGACGGCCCGGGCCAGCGATGGACGACGGGGGAGGGGGTGGGGGTAGCGAGGAGGAGGGGTGTTAGAGAGGAGATGAGGGGAGGGGTGGTTAGAGAGGAGGGGAATGCGTTAGAAAAGTAAGGAGGGGGTTAGAGAGGAGGGGAGGGGGTGAGAGAGGTGGGGAGAGGGTTAGAAAGGGGAAGGAAAGGTGTTAGGTGTTGTAGAAGCAATGGAGGGGGATTAATTGGTCATAGGGGGAGGAGTGAGGAGGGAGGGGTGAATGGGGGTAGGGGATAGGACGTTAAGTAGGATTGAGGGGAAGCGGGGAAGGGGATATAGGATAAGTGTTTTGTCTATCGTCTAAGGAAGATTGAAGATTGATAGGGATTTTGAGGGAGGAGAGAAAAGACGAGGAAAGAGGACGGGAATAAGAGAGGTGAGAAGGAGGAGGGAAAGAGAAGAAAATGGGGAGGAGGAGAGAAGAAAAAGATAGAGGGAAAGAGAAAGGAGAAAGTGGAGGAGGAGTTAAGAAGGAATAAAGGGAGTTAGAGGAAAGACAGAGAGAGAGAGAGAGAGAGAAGAGAGAGAGAGAGAGAGAGAGAGAGAGAGAGAGAGAGAGAGAGAGAGAGAGAGAGAGAGAGAGATGGAAGGGGATGAAGATGGGGTCGAAGTTACGTAAAGGGAATACGAGGTGATGCCCAGTGCACACGCACTCATAAAACCCAAGTCGACCATCTCCAGTGTTTTTTCTCTGAGAGTAAATGCGATTTTTTTGTCCCCTTTTATTCTCTTTTCTCCATCCCCTATTCCTCTGCTTTTTTTCCTTTTTCCCTCTCTTCTTTGTTCTTTCTTTCCTTCTTACTGTCTCCTCTTTTTTTCTTCCTCCTCTTCTTCTTCCTCTTCCTCCTTTTTTTCCTTTCCTTCCTACTTTCTATTCTTTTTCCCCTCTTCTTCCTTCTCTTGCTCCTCCACCTCCTCCTCCTCTTCCTTTTATTTCTCTTTCCCTCTTCCTCTCTCATCTCCTCTCCTCCCCCTCTTTTCCTCTCCATCGTCCACTTATTCGAATTTATTTCACGATGCGGATTAATGTTACTGACTCTCTGGGTATTGCTCCGCCGCCGATGTTTGTGCGCTGTTATTTCACGGGCCGGAGGGGAGGGGCTTTCTCTCTCTCTCTCTCTCTCTCTCTCTCTCTCTCTCTCTCTCTCTCTCTCTCTCTCTCTCTCTCTCTCTCTCTCTCTCTCTCTCTCTCTCTCCTTTTTCTCCTTCTCCGCCTATTTATCTCCCTCTCTCTCTCTCGCTTTTTCTTCTTCCCCACCTCTTCCTCCTTGTCCTCCTACTCCTCCTCTTCCTCTTCCTGCTTCTGCTGCTCCTCCTCTTCGTCCTCCTCTTCCATCTCCTCCATCTTCTCCTCCTCCTCCTCTTCCTCCTCCTTCTCCCCCTCTTCCTCCACTTCCTCCTCCTCCTCCTCCTCTTACTCCTCCTCCTCCTCCTCCTCTTCCTGGACGCTATTAGCTAGTTTAATTTTATCATGGCTAATCCTCTCCCCCTCCAGATCCCGTTATACGTGTTCCTGGTTCGGCTGGATTAGATGTTTCCCTTTGTCGAGATGTATGAGTGGTGGTATTAACCCATTCTGGTCATTCTCCTTCTCTCTTCCTCTTTTGTCTCTCCTCGTCTGTCCTTTTCTCTTTGACCGCTGTTTCTTTCGCTTGTCTGGTTCTGTTTGTCTGTCTCTTGGGGATTAGTTTTTTTTCTTTCTCTCTATCGCTCTCTCTATTACTCTGTCTCTCTCTCTGTCTCTATCTCTGTCTGTCTCTCTATCTCTGTCTCTCTCTCTTTCTTTCTCTGTCTCTCTACCTACCTATCTATCTATCTATCACTCTCTTTTCTCCCTTTTCTCTCTCTCTCTCTCTCTCTTTCTCTCTCTCTCTCTCTCTCTCTCTCTCTCTCTCTTTACCTCTCTACCTCTCTCTCGTTACCGCCCTCCCTACATATCATATTTACCCCATCCGCCCTTCTTTCTACCTCCCCCCTCTTCCCTCCCTTTCTGTTTTTCATGTTTTTCTTTCTACTTTTTACCGTAATTATATATTTCCCCTCCCCCCTACCCTCACCCTCACTCCCACCCTCACCCTCACCCTCCATAGGTACTCTCTTCGCTCACAAACTCACTTATGTACTTAGCCCCCCCAACCTGCCGCGAGAGACTTGAAAAGGTCAAGAGGTGGGAGGTTTAGGGAAGGGAGGAGTAATGCAAATGCTGGTTGCGGATCCGTAGACTTTCGCCGTACACCCGCTGTGTAGAATGTGTGATAATTTGAATTCTGCTGTTCATTTATTTATTTATTTATTTATTTATGGGTTTTTCTTTTTATTATTATTATTATATATATATATTTTTTTCTCTCTCTCTTTTTTGGTGTGTGTGTGTCTTCGTAATGGTTTATTTTATTACTTCTCTGCTTCCCTCTTTTGGGCATATCCGTTC
>NC_051388.1:6121699-6124199 GCF_015228065.2 Penaeus monodon
ATTTCCCCACCTCCATCCCCACCACCCATTCTCCTCCCTCCTCATCCTCATCCCCCTTCTCCTCACCCCTCCCTCCATTCCCCTCCTCCTCTTCTTTTCCTCTCCTCTTCTTCACTCTCCTTCTATCTATATCTTTTCTCTTTCTCATTTATTCTCTTTCCTATGTCCACGTCATTTTTTTTCTCTCCCCTTTCTCCCTCTCAGTTATTCTCTTTCCCCTTTATCCTCCTTGTTTTCTACCCATCCCCCTTTCTCCCCCCCCCCCCCCCCCCGCCTGCCCTTCGCAAATGCAAAATTTAATTCATCTAAAATTCAGTGTGTGATTCATACTGGCCTTTCACGGAATTCTGAAGGAGGGAGGGAGGGAGGGAAGGAGGGAGAGGGAGGGAGGAGGAAGAGGGAAGGAGGGAGGGAGGAGGGAGAGGGAGGGAGGGAGGGAGATGGAAGGAGGGAGGGAAGGTGGGATAGAGAGGGAAGGAAGGAGAGGGAGGGAGGGAGGCAGGGAGGGAGCAAGAGGAGAGGGAGGGGGGGAGGCAAGAGTGAGAGGGAAGAAGGGAAGGTGGGATAGAGAGGGAGGGAAGGAATAAGGAGTAAAGGGGGATAGAACAGATGGGAGGTAGAGGATGGAGTTATGGAGTGAAGGAAAGAGAAAGAAGGATGGTTGGTGAGGGGAGGGAGGAGGAAAAAAACAAAACGGGGGGATCGAGAAGCAGAAAAAGAAAGGAGTAAAAGGAGCAATAGTGAACAGAAAGAACGAGTATAGGAAGAAAAGTTGGGGAAAATAAAGTTTGAATGAATAAGGGAGAAAAAAGGGAAAGAAGACGCGCAATCATCAGTCTCTCCCTCTCCCTCTCTCTCTCTCTCTCTCTCTCTCTCTCTCTCTCTCTCTCTCTCTCTCTCTCTCTCTCTCTCTCTCCTCTCCCTCTCTCTTTTTCTCTCTCTCTTTCTCTCTCTCTCTCTCTCCCCCTCTCTCTCTCTCCCTCCTCTCCATCCTCCCTCCCCCCTCTCTCTCCTCTCTCTCTCTTCTCCCCTCCTCTCTCTCCTTTCTCTCTCTCTCCTCCTCTCTCTCCTCTCTCTCTCTCTCCTCTCTCTCTCTCTCTCTCTCTCTCTCTCTCTCTCTCTCTCTCTCTCTCTCTCTCTCTCATTATGCTTTCAGTGACCGGAAGCAATAAAACGATTCATGATATTATACCAACTACTGCATTGGGATTTCCGCACTTTGCATACGGGATGCCGATGATAGTATTGAAAATAGTATATTTTTTCTGCTGTAATATTCGATGTTTTCCTTTTTGTTTCTATTGTTTTTTTTTGTGTGTATTTGTTACTGTTGTTGTTATTATTACTGTTATTATTATTATTATTATTGTTATTGTTATTGTTATTATTATTATTGTTGTTACTAGTAGTAGTAGTAGTAGTAGTAGTAGTAGTAGTAGTAGTAGTATGATCATTGCTATTAATGATATTAGTATTATTAGCAGTGTATTGTTATAATTGTTGTTATTGCTATTATTATCAATACTATTATTATTATTGTTATCATCATAACCACCATCACCATCACCCCCAAAGATATCTCTGACAACAGTAATAGTGATGATGATGATAGTGATGGTGAAGGTGAAGGTGAAGGTGAAGGTGACAAATGACAATAACAAAAGACGATAACTTCACCACCACCAACAACAACAACAACTCCAGATAACTCCCTCATCACCTAACTCCCCTCCTTTGTCTCCCTCAGCCCCCAGGCCCTGCTCGGGATACCAATGCCGGATGCTGTGCCCTTATGAGTTCGAGATGGATGAGGAAGGGTGCCCCGTGTGCGAGTGCCGCGATCCCTGCCGAGGAGTGACATGCCCCGGTGGCACTGCCTGCACCCTGGAGGAGGCTCCCTGTGCCGCCGAGCCGTGCCCGCCGCTGCCCACGTGTAAGGAGGGGGGGGGGGGGAAGGGCGTGGCTTCTGTTGTGTCTTTGTTTTGTTTGTGTTTTGTTTACTTTCTGGTGGTTTTGCTTCGTTTTTTTTTCTGGTATTTTTATAGATTGTTTAAGGTTGGAGATGCGTGAACTCTTACGAGAAAAAGATAAAAGTTGATGTAAAGATAAGTTCATCTTTTAGAGAAAATATGATACACAGGGATGTTAACAGTACGAGGCATGCATCCTGGAGCAACCAGCTCATTAAATTCCCTCCTCCTTCTCGTCTTTCCTTCGCCTCCTTTCCTTCCCTCCTTCCCTCATTCCCTCATTCCCTATTTCCCCATTCCCCTCTTCTTGCCTCATCCTTCCCTTCCCTCCTTTACCTTTCTTCCTTTTTCCTTCCCTTTCCATTCTCTCTTTCCCAACTATCCCTTTTTCCTTCTTCTCTCCGTCCCCTCCTCCTCCTCCTTTCCCTTCCTCCCCTCCTCCCCCCTTCCCCGTCCCCTTCCCCTTCCCCGTCCCCTTCCCCTTCCCCTTCCCCCTCCCCTTCCCCTTCCCCCTCCCCTTCCCCTGCTCC
>NC_051388.1:6129199-6134199 GCF_015228065.2 Penaeus monodon
TGACGGAGCGCGAGGGGAAGGGCTACGTTCCTCAGTGCCACGAGGAGAACGGCCTCTACACCCCCCGCCAGTGCTCTCGGAACGGCCTCATCTGCTGGTGCGTCGACCCCGAGGGCAACAAGATGCCGCGCACCCTCGCCGCCGCCCACGAGGTCGACTGCGCCAAGGTCGAAGGTCAGTGGCAGGGTTTCGTTTTTTTTTAGGGGGAGGGGTCGTTTTTTGGTTGTTTTGTTTTCATTTTGATTTTGTTTATTTATTTATTTTTTTTTTATTATTTATAATATTTTTTTTTTTTTTTTTTTTTGGGGGGGGGATAGTTTTTCGTTGTTTTGAGGTGTATGGTTTGTGATAGGTGCCTGTCATGTTTCCCTAAAGACGTTATAGTTTAGAATATGGGATGATAATTGCACTTCAGATAAAACATGAAAATTCAGCTCACAGTTATTAAAAAATCTAATTGGTCAGAAAATAATAATAAAAAAAGAATACTATTCTTACTCTTACGTCAAAATAGATGAAAAACCAACAACTCAAATTCCCCAAACACGCATAAACAAAGTCGCATGTGCCTATATATATACACATTGTTACGGTAACGGCCACGTGGGTATGGCAAGCTTTAATGGTCGGGAACACGAACTGTCCACCTGTTATGAGCGACCCTCCTTCCCCTCTCATCCGATCCCCTCTCATCCTATCCCCTCTCCCTCTCCCTACTCCATACACTCTCCCGCCTGCGACCCTATTCTCCCTTTCCCCCCTCCCTCCCTCCTCTTCCCTACCTTCTCCCTCCTCTCCCCTACCTTCTCCCTCCTCCCCTCCCCTGCATCCTCCCTCCTCCCCTCCCTCCTCCCTCCTCTCCTCCCCTCCCTCCCCTTCCCCCTCCCCCCTTCCCTGCCTCCCCACCCCTACTGACCCACGCCCACCTACAACACGCCCGAAGTTCCATCGCGTTTTGAAAAGCGGCCGTTGCAATATTGGCGTTATGGGCCGGCGGTTAGGCCTCGGTCGCCCGTTTTAGCTGTTGGCGTTGTTCGAGGGGAGGAAAGGGGAGATAAGGGAGGGAGATAGGGAAGGGAAGGGAGAGGATGGGAGGTAGAGGGCTAAAGGGGAGGAGGCGGGATAGAGAGGGAGATGGGGAAGGGAGGAGAGAGGAGAGGAAAGGAGGAGAGAGAGAAGAGAGAAGAGAGGAGGAGAGGGGAAGAAAAGGGAAGGAGGATATAGGGAGGGGAAGGATGATGTGGAAAAAGTGGAAGGAAAGGATAGTGAAGGGAGGAGAAGGGAGATAGGAAAGGAAAGAAGGGGAGGAATTGAAGGAGAGAAGAGAAGAGGAAGGAAGGACAGGAAGGGTGAAAAAAAGGCGAGACAGGAAAGGAAGGAGCAGGGAGAACAAAGGACGAAGAGGGGAATAGAGGAGATTGAGGGAAGAGAAGAAGATTATGAGCTAAGAAGGGAGAAGAGGCGAGAGAAGGGAGAAAGCAAAAAGAGGATGAGGGGAAGGGAAGAAAATAGCAAAGGATGTGGTGAGGAAGAGGAAGGGAGGGAAACATGGAAAGTAAAATAAAGGAAAAGGGAAAGGGAAGAGAAAGTAAAACAATTAAAGCAAAAGAAAGAAGAATGGAAGTGAAAGAAAGAGAGAATAAAACTAGTGAAAGTAAGATAATAGAGTGTAAGGATAAGAGAAAAAGGGAAAGAGATAGATCAAACCAGAATAAACGAAAGGGGGAAACGGAGAGAGAAAAAGAGAGAGAGAAAAAGAGAAAGAGAAAAAGAGAAAGAGAAAAAGAAAAGAGAAAAAGAGAAAGAGAAAAAGAGAAAGAGAGAAAGAGAAAGAGAGAAAGAAAGAGAGAAAGAAAGAGAGAGAAAGAGCGAAAGAAAGAGAGAGAGAGAGAGAGAGAGAGAGAGGAGAGGGAGAGAGAGAGAGAGAGAGGGGACTGACCACCAGCGCTGCGTCCGCTAATGGCAACCCATCAGGGGGAAAATAGGAAGCCATTTTGGATTTCGCGCGCTGCCTCGCCATCCATCGGGCGGCGGCGGCGGTCGGGCGGATGGCACTTCGCTCGAAATTTGGATTTGATTGGCCTTTCTCTCCTTCTTTTTTTCTTTCTTTTTGTCTGTTGTTTTGTTTTGGATTTTTTCCACCTTCCTTTTCTGTTTTTGTTTGGATTTTTCCCCCTTCTTTTTGGCTCTTTTGTGGTGGGTGTGTTTGTGTCTGTGTTTCGGTCGAGCTGTCTTTTCGTCTGTGTGTGTATGTGTATGTTTACTCTGTATGCACCTGTGTGGTGTGTGTGTGTGTGTAGTGTGTGTGTGTGGTGTGTGTGTGTGTGTGTGTGTGTGTGGTGTGTGATGAGTGTGTGTGTGTGTGTGTGTTGCGTATGTGTGTGTGCGGTGTGTGTGTGTGTGTGTGTGTGTGTGTGTGGTGTGTGTGTGGTGAGTGTAGTGGTGTGAAACGTGTACAAATCCCTGCGTTCCCTTCTCTACCCGCCTCTGTCTCTCTCGTCCCCCCCTAAAGCTTATCTGTATACTCAAATAGACATTTATTTCCGCCCCCCATCCGCGGTTATATCCGGGATTAAAGGATATCACGGATATTGCGCGTGTGTGTGTATATATATATATATATATATATATATATATATATAAAATATATATATATATATTTATTTATATATATTATTATTATATATAATATACATATACACACAACGCACACATACACACACATCACACCATACACACGATACACACATACACACATACACTACATACGCACACATCACACACATACCCACGACATTACCCCACACCAGCACACACACACACACACACAACACACACACACACCACACCACCACACAACACACACAACACACACACACACCCACACACACACACAAATACATACACATATACATATATATTATATATATATATATATATATATATATATATATATATAATATGTACATGTATGAATGCGTGTGTTTGTATGTCTGTTTTATATATGTATGTATGTATGTATATATATGTATGTAAGTATTTATTCATACACACAAACAAACATTCTAACAAACAAACACAGAAACGCACATGCCTACACACACGTGTCTCATTGTGTGCGCGATCGTGTGCGTATCCCTGTATGTCTGTACGTATGCATGTATGTGTTTACATCTGTCCATGCATCCTCGTAGCTGTGCAGACAGGACCAGATGCTCTCTGTCATATTTAACTTTCAAATCAGCCTTGCACAAAGAGCTCGGCCAGCCTGAATCGGAGGGGGGGGGGGGCGCTGGGGGGGAGTTCTCTCCTTCGTCGATAACGGATGGAGGAAGGAAGAAAAGGAGGGATGTTTGAAGGGAAGGAGAGGAATAAGGTTGGAGAGAAGGTGGGGTGAAGGTAGGGTAGGAGGGAGGGAGGGAGGAGGAGAAAAGGAGAGAGAGAGAGAAAGAGAAAGTGAGAGAAAGAGAAAGTGAGTGAGAGAGAGAGAGAGAGAGAGAGAGAGAGAGAGAGAGAGAGAGAGAGAGAGTAGAAAGGAGAAGAAAGGAAAGGGTGGAATCAGATTTGAATGTGCCCACCCACCTCCTCCTACCTCTCCACTCCACCTCTGCCTCCCACACCTCTCACCTCATCCTCAACCCTCCCTCCACCCCCCCCTCCTCGAACCAGAGGGGGGGAAAGGGGGGGGGCTACGTTCCTCAGTGCCACGAGGAAAGGGGCCCTTTCTAAAACCCCCCCCCCAGTGCTCTCGGAACGGCCTCATCTGCTGGTGCGTCGACCCCAGGGCAACAAGTTTCCCCGCGCACCCTCGCCGCCGCCCACGAGGTCGCTGCGCCAAGGTAAAGGGTCAGGGGCGGGGTTTTTCTTTTTTTTTTTAGGGGGGGGGGGGGGGGGTTTTCTTTTTTTTGGTTGTTTTGTTTTCATTTTTATTTTGTTTTTTTATTTATTTTTTTTTCTTTTTTTTTAATATTTTTTTTTTTTTTTTTTTTTTTTTGGGGGGGGATATTTTTTTCCGTTTTTTTGAGGTTTTGGGTTTTGTGATAGGGCCTGTCATTTTCCCCTTAAGACTTTATGTTTAGAATAGGGGGTTTGATAATTGCATTTCAGAAAAAACCCTAAAAAAACCCAGCTCACAGTTTTTAAAAAAATCTAATTGGTCGAAAAAAATAAAAAAAAAAGAATACTTTTCTTCCCTTTTAAACGTCAAAATAGATAAAAAAACCCAAAAACTAAAATTTCCCCCAAAAACACGCATAAAAAAAGTCGCAGGTGCCTATATATATACAAAATTTGTTACGGTAAGGGGCCCGGGGTATGGCAAGCTTTAATGGGGGGAACACGAACTGTCCCCTGTTATGAGGGGACCCCCTTTCCCCTCTCATCCGATCCCCTCTATCCTATCCCCTCTCCCTCTCCTACCCCCTCCCCTCCCCTGCATCCTCCCTCCTCCCCTCCCTCCTCCCTCCTCTCCTCCTCTCCTCCCCTCCCTCCCTTCTCCCCTCCCCTCCCTCTCCCTCCCCTTCCCCCTCCCCCCTTCCCTGCCTCCCCACCCCTACTGACCCACGCCCACCTACAACACGCCCGAAGTTCCATCGCGTTTTTTGAAAGGGGGCCGTTGCAATTTTGGCGTTAGGGGGCGGCGGTTAGGCCTGGGTCGCCCTTTTTAGCTGTTGGCGTTTTTTCGGGGGGAGGAAAGGGGAGTTTAAGGGAGGGAGATGGGGAAAGGGGAAAGGGGAGGGGGGGGAAGGTAGGGGGGCTAAAGGGGGGGAGGGGGGAAAAGGAGGGAGATGGGGAAGGGGGGAGAGAGGGGGAGGAGGGGAGGGAAAAGGGGGGGAGGCGAGGATAAAAAGGTAGATAGGGAAGGGAGGGGGGAGGGGGGGGAGATAAAAGAAGGAGGATGGGGGAAATATAAAAAGGGGAGAGAGATAGACGGGGGAGATAGAGAGACAGAGGGGGAGGAGAGGGGAAAAAAGGGAAGGGGGAAATTATAGGGGGGAAGG
>NC_051388.1:6139199-6146699 GCF_015228065.2 Penaeus monodon
AGAATCGATATCTCTATATGTATTTTCTTTCTTTCTTTCTTTCTTTCTTTCTTTTTCTTTTATTCCTCCTTCCTTGCATTCTTCCTTATTCCCTCAATTTATTTGTACCCTCCTCTACCACTTTCGTAACCAATCTATCTATAAGAATCGCTATCTATTTTTTTCTTTCTTTATTTATTTTTTCCTTCGCCATCTATATGAATATATTTATATATGTTTTTCTCTCTCTTTCTTTCTCTTTCTTTTTTTCTTTCTTTCTTTCCTTCTCTCTTTCTTTCTCTCTTTCTTTCTTTCTCTTTCTCTCTTTCTCTTCTTTCTCTTTCTCTCTTTCTCTTTCTCTCTCTCTCTTTCTCTTTCTCTCTCTCTCTCTCTCTTTCTTTCTTTCTCTATTCCTCCTTCCTGTTATTCCTCCTTCCTGCTTCCGTGCTCTGTAGCCTCTGCTTTGACGCTCCCTTTGGTCATGCACTTGGATCGCCGTCATGCAGCGCGGGTTCCCGAGTTTTCCGTCTTGCGTCCAGGCAATTAGGAATTCGGGGGGGGGGGGTGCGCATGGGGAGGAAAGGAGAGGAGGATGGAGAAGGGGGGGAGGGGGAGGGGGGGGAGGAGGAAGAGGAGGGAGGAGGGGTGGAGGAGGAGAGAGGAGGGAGGGGGGTAGGGAGGAGGAAGAGGAGGGGAGGAGGGAGGAGAAAGAGGAGGAGGTAGGAGGAGGAGGGAAGGAGGGGGAAGGGGGGGGAGAAGGAGGAGAGAGGGAGGGGTGGTGGAGGGGAGAGGAAATGGTAGAAGGAATGAAAATAAAGCTCATGAAAATCCGGGGATGGAGAGGAGGAGAAGGAGGAGGAGGAGGGGGAAGAAGAGGAGGAAATGGGGGATAGGGAGAGAGGAAAATAAAGAGGATGGAAATCAGGGAATGGGGAGGAGAAGGAGAAGGAAGAAAGTAGGGGAATGGGGTAGGAGGGGACAGGAAACTAAAGAGGAGAGGAAGTAAAAGGGGGAAGAGAGAAGGGGAGGAAAAGAAGGAAATGGGGAAGAGAGAAGGGGAGAAAAATAAAGAAATGGGGAAGAGAGAAGGGGAGAAAAATAAAGAAATGGGAAGAGAAAAGAGAGGAAATTTTAAAAAATGGGGGAGAGAGAGAGAGGGAAATAGGTAAGAAAGGGAAGGGATAAGAGATAGTAAAGAAGGGAGAGAGAGGAAAGATGACATAGAGAGGAAGAAAGCGAGGAAACAAAGAATAAATGTTAAGAGAGGAGGAGGGTGGAAAATGGAAATGGAGAAATATATAAGGAAAGAAGGAAGGGTGAAGAGAGAGGAACTGATAAAAGAAGAAAATAAGAAAAACGAAAAAAACAGAAAATTATTCACCAGTCGAATCACATCAAAATGTCTCGCCCTCACTTACTCACCCTCGCTCAGTCACCCAACCGCCCTTACTCACCAGTCACTCACACTTACTCACCTCTGCATACCTCACCCTACTCACCCTCACTCAGTCACCCAACCGCCCTTACTCACAGTCACTCACACTTACTCACCTATGCATCCTCACTTTCTCCCCCCTCATCACCCAACCCGCCCCTTACTCACAGTCCCCTCAACTACTCCCCTTGCATCCTCACTTACTCACCCTCACTCAGTCACCCAACCGCCCTTACTCACAGCACTCACACTACGTACACCTATGCATCTCACTACTCACCCTCACTCAGTCACCAACCGCCCTTACTCACGGTTCCCTCACTTACTCACCTATGCATCCTCACTTACTCACCCTCACTCAGTCACCCAACCGCCCTTACTCACAGTCACTCACATTTACTCACACTTACTCACCTATGCATCCTCACTTCCTCTCTCTCTCCTGCTCTTCCCCCTCTCCCATCCCCCATCTAACCCCCTCCCCTCCCTTTCTCCCCCCCAATCTAATCCCCTAACCCTTCCTTTCTCCTCCTCCCCCAATCTACCCCCCTCCCTTTCTCCCCCCCAATCTAACCCCCCTCCCTTTCTCCCCCTCACAGCTGGTGCCCAAGCCCGCCACTCCTGCGGCTCCGAAGTGCTCTGCTCCACCATCTGCGAGTATGGGTACCAGCTGGGCGCCGACGGATGCCCCACCTGCGAGTGTGACGACCCCTGCCAGGAGCTCACGTGCCCCGAGAACTCCACCTGCGTCATGAGGAAGGACCCCGGGTGTGAGGGCGACGCCTGCTCCGCCACGCCCATGTGTGAGTTCAGAGGAGGAGGGGTCTCCTTTTTTTTTGGGGGGGAGGGTGGAGGGGGAAGGGGTATTTGTTGTTTGTTTGTTTTGTGTTTCTTTTGGCTTAGGGGGTCTTTTCTTTACTAGTTGGTATATATATATATATATGCATAAATAATATATATATAGTAATATATATATTTCTCTTTTTTTGGTTCTTATTGTTTGTATTTTTTCTACCTTTTTTCCTCTTTCTCGTTCTGCCTTTTTTTATATTAAAAAATATATTAAAAATGTTTTAACTGTTAATCGTAGAAGTGCATGGGATCAGGTTATCTAACAAACACAGGCTGATTGGCTGTTAGAATCAACAAGCGAAATAGATGGTGCGGTTTGAAAAGGTATAACGAGCTATTTTTCCTCTCAATGTTAGATTGTTAGAGTAATTACTATCTTTACCCCGCTCTATTTATTTTTGAATATCGCCTATCTCTCTTTTATCTCTTTCATCTCTCTCCTTTCTCCCTTTTCCAAATATCACCTCTTCCTATTCTTCCTTTCTCTTCCTTTCTTTTACTCTTCTCCCCTACCTACATGTCCTCTTCAATTGCCGTTTCCTTGTCTCCATTTCTGCCTCATATTTATCCTCCTTCCTTCTCTCTCCCCTTCCTCCTTTCCCCTCTCCTCCCCTTTCCCTTCCTTTCCCCTCTTCCTCTTTCTTTCCCTTCCTGTTCCCTCCTTTCACCTCCTTTCCCTCCCTTTCTTCTCCTTTCCCCTCTCTTCCTCCCCTCTCCTCCCTTCCCCTCCCTCCATACTAACTCCCTCCCCCCCCCCCAGGTCTGACCAACGACTCGGATGACCTCCCTGCCCCCCACACTACGCCCACGCCGGCCACCTGCCCCACCGGCCTCACGCCCTTCACTGTGGGCGGCGTGGTGGTGGAGTGCGACGCCCATGCCCCGTGCCCAGCTGATCACCAGTGCACGCCCCCGCCCACCGCCGGCGCGCCATACACCTGCTGCCCTGTGCCCACCATTATCGGTAAGTTTTTTTTTTCTCTCACTCTCTCCCTTTCTCCCTCTTCGTCTTCCTCTTTGCTTTTGAAAGATCATTTCATTAGATTCCCTATTATCCTTGTTATTATTTTTATCATTATTATTATCATGATTTAAAGTTAGACATTCCCTTCGTATGTACTGACATTCTTCATTTGCTTATTGACCTCCCCTCTGTTCGTATCTCCTTCCTTTATCGTTCTCCTTCCCCGTTTCACCGCCCCCCCCCCTCCAGAGGCCAGCAAGCCCGGCCAGTGTCCGTTCGTGGCGTCCGCAAGCGCCGAGCTGTGCGAGGGTCCGCGCTGCGCCTCCGACAGCGACTGCGGCTCCGTCACCAAGTGCTGCGTCGTTCCCGCATGCGGCCCCCGGTGCGTCACGCCGCAGCCGCCGCAGAACCTCACCCTTGAAAGCGGACTTCTGCAGGGGCCCACCAGTGAGTGACGGGGAGATTCGTGCTTGTGGATACGACCTTGTATACACACGCGCCCGCGCACACACATATACATACGTGTGTGTGTGTGTGTGTGTGTGTGTGTGTGTGTGTGTGTGTGTGTGTGTGTGTGTGTGTGTGTGTGTGTGTGTGTGTGTGTGTGTGTGTTGTGTGTGTACCCGTGTACCCACAGCTGTTATGGGGTCACAATTATTTCCTTCATTTGAAACCGTAACCTTACAAAGTCTAATTAAAGTCAAACTAATTATAAACTGAAATTAATTAACTGTAACATAACGCTTAAGAAAAAAAAACTTCATAAATCAACAACTCTTTTTTTCTCTTCCCTTTTTCCCTCTCCATCTTTCTCCTCTTCCTAATTTCCGTTCCTCCTCTTCTTCCTCCTCCTCCTCCTCCTCTCTCCCTCCCTCTCCCTCCTCCTTCTCTCTCCCTCCTCCTCCCTTCCCCTCCTCCCCTCTCTCCTCTACCCTTCCCCCTCCCCCTCGCCCCCTCCCCCCCCCCTACTCTCCTCTGCCTCTCTCCCTCCCTATTCAATCCTCCTCTACTCTCCCTCTCCCCCCTCTACTCCCCTCTCATCACCCCCCCTCTCCCCCTATCATCACCCCCTCTCCCCCTCTGTTCACCCCCTTCTCCCCCTCTCATCACCCCCCCCCCTCTCTCTCCCTTGTACCAACCTCTTTACCCCCATCGCCAGTGTGCGAATACCTGCGCGACTTGGTTGAGCTCGAGGGCGTGACCTTGGCCGTCCCCACGCCCACCTGTGACGAGAACGGCGCCTACGAGCAGGTGCAGTGCAACGCCCTCGGCCAGTGCTGGTGCGTCGACGACTTCGGAACGCAGATCCCTGGCACGAAGTAAGGATGGAGTGAGGATATGTTTAAAAGATAGATATATATTGTTTTTTTAATATTTTTAGGGATTAAAAAATATTCTTTCAGTATTTTACCTAATATTTTCAAAAGCAAGTCAAGTCAAGCTCTGATATATATATATATATATATATATATATATATATATAATATATATATTATATATATATATATATATATATATATATATATATATATATATATATATAATATATATATATATTATGCAACAAACTCAAATCAGTCATTGCACATAAACATAAATTTATAATATCAGATATTTTTCTTTTATCATCTTTCTATCTCTCCGATTCTTAATAAATAAAAAGGAAAAGAAAAGGTTGTAAGGATAGCTAGAACACACGCAAGCAAGCACTCAAGATCATCTATAATGATTGTATTTTTCTCTCCTTCCCTTCTCCCCTCCCTTCTATATTCCTGTTTCCTTATCTCCCCTCTCCTCTCCTTTTTTTTCCCTCGCTTTTTCATTTTTTCTCATATCTGTATCGTTGTTTCTCTATTTTCTTCTTTTCCTCGCGTCCTCTCCATACCTTCCATCTTCCCATCTTCTCCCCAAATTTTCCTCCCCGTTTCCTTTTTCTCCTCCCAATCTCCCTTCCTCCCATCTCCCTCATCTCGATGTTTCCCTATCTCCCTCTCCCCATTTTCCCCTTATCTCTGTTCCCCATCTCCCTCCCCCTCCCCCTCCCCATCTCTTTATCTTACCCTCCACCTCTCCTTATCCCACCCTCCCTATCTCCCCCTCTCCCCCCCAGCCATATCCCCCTTTCCCCATCCAAGCCTATTCCATCCCTTCCCTTGCTCCCGCTTCTCTCTGCCATCCGCTATCCCCCATTCCCCTCCTCCCTATCTCCCCCTTCCCCATCCTCCCTATCTCCCCCTTCCCCTCCTCCCTATCTCCCCCTTCCCCTCCTCCCTATCTCCCCCTTCCCCTCCTCCCTATCTCCCCCTTCCCCTCTCCCTATCTCCCCCTTCCCCATCCTCCCCTATCTCCCCCTTCCCCTCCTCCCTATCTCCCCCTCCCCAGGGCATCATCCCGCGAGCTCGTTGTGTGCGACCGCGTTCGAGAGGCTCTGACCTGCGGCGAGATGCTGTGTCGTCTTGGCTGCGACTACGGCTTCGTTTTAGATAAGGACACGGCTTGTCCACTCTGCCAGTGTCGCGATCCGTGCCAGGTGACTTGCCTTGTCTTTATTTTTAGACTGATCGATATTTTTATTGTCTTTTTGTTACTGTCATGTTGTGTTTTGAATTACTGTGTTTCATTTTATTGCCTTGACTAAATATATATATATTTTTTTCTTATCTCTTATCTCTCTATTTTGCACCTTCTTCTGAAAAAGGAACGTTAAGACATGTAACACAAAACAAAACCACAAGAACGGAAGCAGCATAATAATTAAAAAAAAAACATCGAAAAGTAATAACATCAGCTAACCCCACGCCTCCCCCTCCCCCACCCCCAGGACGTGGAGTGCAGCGGCAGCCACGTGTGCCAGATGGTAGACATCCCTTGCGTGGACGGCGTGTGCCCCGCCATACCCCAGTGCGTGCCCGTGGTGGAGGCATCGGCTGCCCCTGCGTGCCCCCTGGGAGAGCCCTACACCCTGCCGGAGACCAACGCCACCCTGGCCTGCAGCCCCCGTGCCCGTGCCCTCGAGTGCCCTCAGGGGTACTCCTGCTTCGCCGACGACAGCACCGTAGAAGGCGTCTGCTGCCCCAGCCCTGGTCAGTGCGCTTGGGACGCTTGGGTTATTATCACTGCTCTTGGGAATTTGGGGAAAGTTTTTTTTTTTGTCAGCCTGTTACGAATATCACCATCGCGTTGTTATTGATAATATCAGTTTCCCCAGTAATACTTTTGTTCTTATATTTAGTGACAGTAACAACATTATTATTATTATTATTATTATTATTATTATTATTATGGATAACTATCATCTCGTTCTCTTCAGAAAATAGGGTATTGCTGTTACAGAATATGTATTATTCATCATTATTATTACTACTGCTACTACTACATTACTACTCCCACAATATTCATTATCATATTAGTATTACCAACACTATCGTCATCAGTAACGCCATATAGCTACCCTTATTTACCACAATTATCAAGAACTCCAATCGACTCAGCGATCCCCGAATTCCAGGCAAGAAGCAGAAAGCCGGCCAGTGCCCCTTCCTGGTGCCAGTCCTGAGCGGGCACTGCGACCTCGAGTGCTCGGACGACTCTCACTGCCGCGGCGACGAGAAGTGCTGCTCCAACGGCTGCGGGACCCAGTGCCAGCAGCCGATTGTCATGACAGGTGAGGGAGGGTGAGAGGGAGGGAGAGAGGGAGGGAGGGAGGGAGGAGAGGGAGGAGGAGAGAGAGGGAGAGAGAGAGAGAGAGAGAGAGAGGGAGGGAGAGAGAGAGAGAGAGAGGGAAGAGAGAGAGGGAAGAGGAGAGAGGAGAGAGAGAGAGGAGGAGGAGAGAGAGAGAGAGGAGGAGGGAGAGGGAGAGAGAGAGGGAGGGGAGGAGAGGGAGAGGGAGAGGGAGAGAGAGACGGACAGGCAGGCGGGCAAGGCGATAGGTAGATAGACAGGTAGACAGGCAGATAGACAAGAATGAGAATGAGTGCTTTTTCTTTATTGATTCTGATTTTATTTATTTATCTTTTTATTTTTAAGTTAAGCTGTTAGTCGCTGTGTTCGCGGTTGATATTATTTCTTAGGAGGAGTACAAGTCACATGTGTATTTTAACTTTTTTTCTGAATAATTTCATTGCAGAATTCGCACGATTTCTGAGTAATAAATCCATATAATAAGGGAATCAGAATTTCCATGGCGAAAATTGTAAAATAGTTGTTTTTTATATACGGAAAATATCATAGGCAAGAGGTCTCTGCGCTATTCACGTTCAGCCTCAAACAT
>NC_051388.1:6151699-6156699 GCF_015228065.2 Penaeus monodon
GAGAGAAAAGGTGAAAATTAGAAAAAAAACGAAAAATGAATTAAAGAATAACAAACAAAACAAAATGGAAGGAGGAAGAGAAAGTCCGAAAAGAGAAGAGAGGAGGATCAGATAACATTAAGAAGCATAAACACGAATCGCTCTCAAGAATTTCTTTTCCCAAAAATATGTAGCTAGAAAATGTGAAATGCGAAATGTGTTTGTTTTCTTCTAGTCCTTGTTGTTGTTGTTGTTGTTGTTGTTGTTGTTGTTGTTGTTGTTGTCGTTGTTGTTGTTGTCGTTGTTGTTGTCGTTGTTGTTGTTGTTGTTCTTCTTCTTCTTCTTCTTCTTCTTCTTCTTCTTTTTCTTCTTCTTCTTCTTCCTTCTCCTTCTTCTTTTCCTTCTTCTCCTTCTTCTTCTTCTTCTTCTCCTTCTCCTTCTCCTTCTCCTTCTTTTCCTTCTTCTTTTTCTCCTTCTCCTTCTCCTTTTCTTCTTCTTTTTCTTCTTTTTTTCTCCCTCTTCTCCTTCTTCTTCTTCTTCTCTCTTGCTTCTTCTCCTTTCTTCTCCTTCTTCTATTTTTTTCCTCCCTCCCCTCCTCCTCCTCCTTCATCTCCATCCTAATCTCCATCTTGTTCACGTTCTTGCTGTTGTTCTTGTTTTTTTTAAATATCATTACAAGATCACGGGGAATTCCGTCATTTTTTCCCACGGTGCGTATTTGTCGATGTTTGATCCGCTTTGGTGTGGTCTGTTGCTTTAGAATTCCGAGTCATCTGGGTTCGAGATTTTCAGATGTTTGGGGTGTGTTTATTTGTTGTGTTTGTTGTTTGTTGTGTTTGTGTGTGCTTGAAGTGCTTGTGTCTGTGTGTGTTTCGGGTGTGTGTGGTGTGTTTGTTGTGTCGGGTGTTATTTCGCTGTGTGTGTGTGTTGGTGGGTGGAATGTTTGTTGTGTGTTTGTTGTGTGTGTGTGTGTGTGGTGTGTGTGTATGTGTGTGTGTGTGTGTGTGTTGTTGTGTGTGTGTTGTTGTGTCTGGTGTGTGTCGTCTTGTGTGTGTGTGGTGTTGTGTGTTGTGTGTATGGGTGTTGTGTATGTGTGATATATTTCTGGTGCTATGCGTCTTTGTTCGTCTTATTGCAGGTACAAATTACGTAATGTTGATATAATTTCCTTGAGTGCCTCATTATGGACTCATTTCCTCACTCATTCACTGTGCCTCATTTTATTGTTCACCTGCACCGCCCCACAGCTCACCGCTCACGCCCCCATCTCACTCCCTCACTTCGTCACCATGAATTAATCTGCTTTTTTTCTCCTTCCCTCACAACCTCGTTCCATCCCTGTACTCTCATCCTCTCTCGTCTGCTCCCTCTCGCTCACCTTCTCATTCCCTCCCTCTCTCTCCCTCTCACTCCCTCCCATCCACCCAACGCCCTACCCACTCCCACTCCACCCCTCCCTCCCTCCCTCCACCCCCTTCCCTTCCCCTTCCGCTCACCCCCTTCCCCTCCTATCCTATCCCCCCACAGGCGAGATCTGCTACGAGCCCAAGGACGCCGGGTACTGCGAGGGCGCCATCAAGAGGTGGTACTTCAACCCCGAGAGCAACAGGTGCGAGTCCTTCCGCTTCGGGGGCTGCAGCGGCAACCTCAACAACTTCGAGAGCCAAGGGGAGTGCGCTGCCACCTGCCCGGTCCTCACGTCGTGCGAGCGGATGAGGGAGAAGAACCTCAGGAGTGCGGATAAGAATAAGAAGGTGAGGGTGAGAATAATAAGGTGAGGATGAGGGGGAAAGACGTGAGGCATGGGGGTGAGAAGGTGAGGGTGAGGGGGAAGGACGTGAGGAATGGGGGTGAGAAGGGGAGAGTGAGGGGAAGGACGTGAGGAATGGGGGTGAGAAGGGGAGGGTGAGGGGAAGGACGTGAGGAATGGGGGTGAGAAGGGGAGGGTGAGGGAGAAGAACCTCAGGAGTGCGGATAAGAATAAGAAGGTGAGGGGAGGGGAAGGACGTGTGGAATGGGGGTGAGAAGGGGAGGGTGAGGGTGAGGGGGAAGGACGTGAGGAATTGGGGGTGAGAAGATGAGGGTGAGGGGGAAAGGAGAGGGAGGGAGGGAGGATGAGGGAGAAGAACTTGAGGAATGTGGATAAAGATAAAAAGGTGAGGATGGGAGGGGAGGGAAGGGGAAAGAGGGAGAAAGAAATGAGAGAGAGGGAGGAAGGGAGAGGGAAAGGAGGGAGGAGGTGAGGGTGAGGGATGCCGGTAAGGTCAGGGCGAGGGAGGGGAAAGGGATAGAAGAGAGAGGGAGGATGAGGGAGAAGAACCTAAGGAATGCCCACATGAAGAAGAAGGAGGGGGGAGGAAGGGAGGAGGAAGGAGGAAGAGGGGAGGGAGGGAGAGGAGGGTGAGTGGTTGGGGCGGGGAATAGAGCGGTGGGAGGGAGGGATAAAATAAATAAATGAATAAATAAAACAAAGAAAAAAAATGACTAATTAAGAAGTAAAACCAAGAAATAAACACATTAACCATAATTCAAAGAAATAAACAAGTTAAAAATAACCCACTCCCCCCCAAAAAAAAAAAATATATATATATATATATCTATATAATAATAAATAGATAAATGAAAAATGAAAATTAAAAAATCCCCTTCTCCTCTGTATTCATTATTGTTGCTTTTGTTGCAGCCAAAGTTCATCCCGAAGTGCTCGAAGGACAAAGAAATAAACACATGAACCATAATCCAAAGAAATAAACAAGTAAAAAATACCCCCCCCCGCCCCCCAATAACAAGTAAAACAAAGAAATAAAAAAAAAAATCCCGTTCCCCCTGCATTCATTGTTGCTTTTGTTGCAGCTGAAGTTCATCCCGAAGTGCTCGAAGGACACGGGGGCGTGGCTTCCGGAGCAGTGCCTGGAGGAGCTGGGCGTGTGCTGGTGCGTGACCCCCCAGGGCGACCAGGTGCCAGGCTCCCTCACCCGCGGGGCCCCCCAGTGCCAGGGCGCCGCCAGGGCCTCGCGCAGGATGAACTTTGACCCCGCCACGCCCACCAATATGAGTGAGTGAGGCTCGGCTTTGTTTGGGCGGCTCTGGTTGTATTGTTTGGAGTTGGTTTGTGTTGTTTGTTGTTTTTTTGGGGTTTGTTTGTTTGTTTTCTCTCGGAATTAAGATTGTCTGTGTTTGTTTGTTTGTTTGTTTGTTTGTTTTCATTCGCTTTATATTAGTGTAGAGAAAACTTATTTTTTTCTGTTCGCTTATTTTCTTTTTTCTTTTTTTTTGTTCTGAGAAGTCAAGAATGAAGCAGCTGTTGGATATTTATGTAACTAAAAAAGGTTCAAATAATATAAATATGCATATGATGTTTTCAGAAGAATACAGAATTCTAAGCCAATGTAATAATTGATTCACTCATTCTGTCTCCGGAAAAAAATACTAATTTATCATTTTTTTCTCTCCCCTTCTCCCTGTTCTTCTCCTTCCCTTTCTCCCTCGCCACTCCTCTTTTCCCCTCTCTTTCTCCCCTTCTTCCTTGCTCTCCCTCCTGCCTTACCCACCCCCCATTTACCCCCTTCTTCTTTCCCTCTCTCTTCCTCCTACTCTCTCTTCCCCACCTGCTTTGTCTCCCTATTTTCCTCCTCTTCTCCCTCCCCCCCACCTCCCTCACTTCTCACCTCCCTCCACCCCTCTCTCTCTCTCTCCACCTCCCCCTCTCCCCCCTCTCTCCCCCACCTCCCCCTCTCTCCTCCCCCCTCCCCCTCCCTCCCTCTCCCCTCCCTCCTCTCCCCTCCCTCCTCTCCCCTCCCTCTCTCCCCTCCCTCCTCTCCCCTCCCTCTCTCCCCTCCCTCCTCTCCCCTCCCCCCAACCAGTCTGCGAGCCCGGCCAGACCGTGCATGTTTGCGACAAGCAGCTGTGTGAGAACCAGGTGTGTTTCTCGCACCCGCACGCCGTCTGCCGCGTCAACCCCTGCGGCGGGTGTTCCGTGCAGTTCGTGGACGCCTTCAACTCCCCCGTGAACTGCGAGGTGGGCCTGACGGAGTGCCAGAGGGAGCTGCAGAGGGTCCTCAACTCGCCCATCTTCACCAGGCCCGCGCTGGCCTTCGCCGGTACGTGTTGGGAGGTCTGCTTGTACTGTCTGTAGGCTTCCTGTGGGTTTTTTCTGAAGGGTTTTTGTGTCGTTTAGGTGTTGCTGGTTCTGCAGGGTTTCTGTAGGATTCCTTTGAGTTCTTCTCATGTCTCTTTTGCGGAGTTATTTTATGACACACAAGCCACCACCCCTTCTTCCCCCCCCCCTCCCCCTCTTCGGAAAAGGCCTGACCTCCCCTTCTCCCCCCCTCTTCGGAAAAGGACTGATCCCCCCTTCTCCCCCCCTCTTCGGAAAAGGCGTGACCTCCCCCCCTTCTCCCCGTGCAGGTCGCAGGTTCCCGGCCTCCGACGACTCGGCCGACAACCGCGTGCACTACGACGTGGACCTGTACCGCAACGTGGACGTGTTCCACTTCCCGATCGACCAGGCCGTCCCCGTCGACCCCACCTCCAGCGCAGCGCCCTCCGAGGACACGCCCCTCCAGGCGGGCCGTCGCGGGGGCCGCCACATGAGCTTCGAGGAGAGCGAACTCGACAGGAGCCTCACCGTGTCCGGAGACGTCGTGGCTGAGGCGCAGGAGCATCTGAGGAAGGCCAGGGCGCTGCCGCAGGTGAGGCGCCACCAGGGAGTTCCGGCGCCACGGGGAAATGCAGTTGATATTTAACGCACGAAACGAAGTCCTTGTAAGAAAGATGTTTTAAAAAATAGAATTGCATATAAAAATAAAAAAACTCCTCCTGCCTTCTTCAGGAGACCGTGCCCGAGTCGCCCCTTGAGGAATCGAGTCTCGTCGATCCCGAGGACCTGGAGATGCATCTGGCCGGCCCCGCCCTCGAGGGAAGCAACTCCTTCGGCCTCGAGGACGACTTCCCTCCCCCGCGCCTCACCCTCGACGACACCTTTGAGGCTGTCCCTACTGAAGGTGAGTCTCGACGCCTGC
>NC_051388.1:6161699-6181699 GCF_015228065.2 Penaeus monodon
CCCCTCCCATGCCCCCTCCCCCTCCCATGCCCAGCCCTTGACTAACTGCCCCCTGCCGCTTGCATGCCCGTGCTGCCTGCCTGTGTACCTGCCGTGCCGCGCCGTACCCCGCGCCGTGCCCCGCCCACATAGACCTGGTACCCAAGCCCGGCACGTGCCCCAGCCCCCATACCGCACGGCGTGCCCGCTTGACGGCTGCCAGCCAGCAGTGCACGCTTCGATACCCAGCGGGGATCCAGAAAGTGCTGCTAATAGGCGGGGGGCGTGTGGTCGAACCGCAAGGTAAGGCGGGGAAGGAGGGTATTGGGGGTATGTCAAGGTATTGGGGGGGGGAGAAGGAAACTGGGGGGTATATCACCGATACTGGAGGGTATGTCAAGGGATTGGGGGGTTGGGAAGTATGTCAAGGATATTATGGAGTATTGTCAAGAATACTGGGGGTCATTTACCAATGAATGGGGAGGGGGATGTCAAGGCGTAATTAGGCGTATGAAAGAAGTGGAACGCCGTGACTTACAATCACAAAACAAAGCTCTTTAATGGGGCATGACTGATGACTGTGTAGGATCATTCTCGAGGAAAGCATATTAATGTAAATCTAAGGCTTGGTATTATTGATGTAGGGTTTGGTATCTCAATGGTAATTTTAGTTTTAGTAAGGAAAGATACACAGATATCTCCTAAATTCATTTAAGGAAAAGTTAGGTCAGTGTATGTAAACTATGGCACGCATGCATTAAATATAGATAAGTTTCTCTTGGTAAAAGTTTTAAAGTTTTGAAGTCAGGTCATGTTCTTTAAAACAAGGTCATGTAACGGTTAGACACAAATAACTTAGACGACAGTAACTTAGGTTATATATTTTGCGAAGAGAACGTGGCTTGAGCATGAATAGAATTTACTCTGAGGGAAAAGGAAAGATTTAGGAGGAGAAGGGAGACAGAAAGGGTAAGAGAGAGAGAGAGAGAGAAAGAAGGGAGATAATGATAAAGAGAGGAATTAGCAAACGTGGGAGAAAACGAAGACGGTAAAGATGTAGAGAGGAAATTAAAGCCCCAAGAGGGATGGGAGAAAAGGACGACGATAAAGAGGTAGAGAGAAAGAAGATAAGAGAATAGAGCTGATAGTGAAAGAGGTAAGAGGGAGAAAGGAAGAGAGAGGAAAGCCTGAAAGAAAAGAAGGCAGAGAGAGAGAAAAAAAAAAACAAA
This sequence comes from Penaeus monodon, assembly GCF_015228065.2. NCBI lineage: Eukaryota > Metazoa > Arthropoda > Malacostraca > Decapoda > Penaeidae > Penaeus > Penaeus monodon. The sequence continues at coordinate 6,162,908 of NC_051388.1, forward strand.
GAAAAAGGGACGGGAGAAATTGCGAAGAAAATAAAAGAAAGGAAACGGGGTAAAATAATCTAAAAAATAAAACGAAGCATCAGAAAAGAAAAGAAAAAAAAACAGACCCTGAAGGCCTGCGATAAAAAGAAACAAAATTGAAGACAAAAAAGTAAAACCACACACACGCTCTCACAAAAAAGCTGTCAACACAGAGCGAATGAATAAAAAAAAAATGGCGTTCCCAAAACACACTCCCTTTCTTAAACTTAATGATATGTAAATAGGACCCTCTTTAGCACACCACAAAACGGCCCGGGAGATGTACACACACCCACACAAACACCTGCCCGCGCCGCCTGTGTTGATGAGGACGATGACACCATTACAAGCACCGAGGAGGCTTTGTGGTGCCACTTTCGGTGCCACGCGAGAGCCCCGGCCTGCTTACGGACGCTCTCTTGTTCTCGGTCGTCGGGCGCCTTTCGCTCGCTTGTTTACCGGGCCTATTCAGGGGGTTGGCTCGGCGGCCGAAGGGCGACGGGGAGGGAGGGGGACTTTTCTGTTTTTTCGTTTTGGTTTTTTCGCTTTGTATGTTGTTGTTTTTATGAGGGTTCATTTACTTATATTTTATGTATGTATGTGCATATTTGTGTATGGATATACATGTGTATTTAACCGTATATCCATAATATATATATATATAAATATGTATGTAATACTATATATCTATATATATATATATATATATATATATATATATAAATATATATATACATATTTTTTTCTCTCTCTTCTTTTCTCTTTCTTCTCTTCTCTCTTCTCCCTCCCTCCTTATGTCTCTCTTATACACACAAATGTAAGCTTCCGCCGCCCGTTTCGCTCTTCAACTCTTCCTCCTTCTCCCTCCACCTCCTCCTCCCGCTTCTCTCCTCTTCTCCGCCCCCCCTCCTCCTCCTCCTCTCCTCCTCCTCCTCCTCCTCCTCTCCTCCTCCTCCTCTCCTCCTCCTTCTTCCTCTTCCTCCTCCTCCCTCTCCTCCTCCTCCCTCCTCCTCCCCCTCCTTCACCTCTCCCCTCCTTCCCCTCCTTCTCTTCCCTCCTTTCCTCTCTTCTTCCCCTCCTTCACTCTTCTTCCCCTCCTTCCACCTCTTCTTCCCCTCCTTCACCTTTTCCCTCTTCACTCTCTTCCTCCTTCCACCTCTTCTTCCCCTCCTTCCACCTCTTCTTCCCCTCCTTCCACCTCTTCTTCCCCTCCTTCCACCTCTTCTTCCCCTCCTTCCACCTCTTCTTCCCCTCTTCCCCCTTCCACCTCTTCTTCCCCTCCTTCCACCTCTTCTTCCCCTCCTTCCACCTCTTCTTCCCCTCCTTCCAGCCACCCTCCACTCACCACCACCTCTTCTCCCGCCCACAGAGACGCCCGCCTCCGCCCAGGGCATGACGGTCCAGGCCCCCGTGTGCGAAGCCGACGGAGGATACGCCCGCGAGCAGCGATCGGGCGGCCTGACGTGGTGCGTGGATGCCAAGGGGCGCCCCATCCACGAGACGCTCACCCGGGGACACGTGCGCTGCGGACCCAATGGTGAGGCGCCGAGGCCGTTGCTAATCGTGTTGCTAATGGTGGTGGTGTTGCTAATGTTTGAGGGTGTTTGGGTTGTTGTTGTTTATTGCTACTCTTGCTGTTGTTGCAGTAGGCCAAATGGTAGCAAATGTATAGTTGAAGTCGTTAAAAGTAGCATAATAGGAGTAGCAGTATAGTTGTTTTAGTAACGGTTGTGTCGTTGTTGCTGTTGTAATATTTTGTCTAAAACATTCGTTTTAGTATTGTTATAGCATTATAATTGTAACAATAGTTATTACTTTCATATTAGTTTTAGTATAGTAGTAGAAGTTGAATTCAAATAAGCAATAGCTTATAGCAGCTATAGTATTGGTGATATAACAAAATTTAAAAGTATAGTAGTTATAGCAGTAGCATTACTATTGGTATGGAAGTAGCCGAAGTATTGCTATTACAGCGATAACGAACTGTTGGGACTGTAGTTAAAATGGCCTGTTAGTCATTTTTATTGACGCTCTCACTGGTACGCTGTTATTACGTTTGTTGGCAGTGTTGTCAGTGTTTTGCCGTTGGTCAGTATTGATATTGATATTTTTTATATTAGCTTTTTGTTTTTTGTTTGTGTTTTATGATGATAATATGGTTATTAGAGATATCATTTACTATTATTATTATTTTCATCATCATTATTAATATCATCTTATTATCAGTAGTTATTATCATTATTGTTTTCGCTATTATTTCCCTTCTATTATTACAATTATTAACATGATTCTTACTCTTTTCCTCATTCTTATTCCTATGATCACTTTGCAGATGTAAAATTCTTTCGTTGTTATTGTTCCGTTCATAATGAAAAATACGATCACTTTGATTCTAATGAAAAATATCAGGATTATGTTAATGAACTACAGTACTTTAACCCATTTGTAATTTGTTTTAATAATGAGCATCATTATCATCATTAACAGAAATTCTAAGGATATGCATTTTATATACATATATTTGTTGGCTTGTATAATAACGCAAAATACTGATACACGATTATGCTGGAGTCATTAGTGAAACTGTATTACTGTCGGACAACTAATGACAATAATACGTAATTTATTTGAAAGCATAATTACTGTTTGATCAAATTAGTACGCGGGTTACGAGCGCGCGTGAAAGTTGGATAATATAAAGTACAGGCATAATTAACAGAAAAAAAGAAAGAAAAAAAGACTACGATTTTGTTTCAACTTTGTTTTTTATGCGTTTTATAAATTTAATAGAAAAATAAGGTATACGTCTGTTTTCGTTCGTAGCTTTAATGTTTTAGGTGTATATCAAATGCAGATTTTTTTTTATATATATAAAATCCTTACATAAAATGAAGTAGTTTGTAACATTGAGGACGATCCGATGCCCAAAGAAAAAAACAAATTGAACTTTTCTATTGGTTTTGTTTCATGTTTCTGTGTTCGTCTATTCCAATACGTTTAGCAATTCATTTTAAATACTGTAGTTGTTTTTGTACGATTGATTTTCTTTCGTTTCTTAGACCCATTTTTAATTCATTTTATTGTGAATTGCGTGTAATTTTTTTTTTTTTACTCCTTTTCTTTTCTTTTATCTGTTTTTTTCACACTTAATACTCCGTCTGTCTTCATCATGTTTCCACTCGTAATAAAAACAAATAAAATGTATACATAATCCTAATGTTGATACCAATTCAGTCTTTTCTCATAAGTTTGGATTTGGATTTGCCTTCAGGATTAAGGTCAAATGAAAGCCGGAATCCAGCCCTAATCCTAATCCCGGCCTCAAATTCAGACAAAGGAGAGATTTTAATCCTGACTTAATCCTAATCACAATTTTCACTTAACCCCTTCGAACCTTGTGTTATTGTATTCTATTGTTTCTAGTCCTTAATCCTTTTTTATGTTAATTCCATATAATCCTTATCTTTATCCTAATCCCTTCTTATGCTTTTCATAATCATTATCCATTCCATTCCTATTCTTCAATTCTTCATAATTCAGTTTTCATAATCCCATTTTTAATCATTTTCAGTCATATAATCCCCCCCACCCATTTTTAATCCACTTCCGCCGGGAAAATGTAGTGTTCAAACACCCCTGTAGTTTTCGGGATTTGATTTACTAATACTAACAATATAGATACCGTTTTTATTACGGTTATAGTAATTATGATTATTATAAAGTTGTCAACATCACTAATAGCAATAGAAAATGAAAAATCAAGGCCCTTTTTAGCCCTTTCTAATTTTTCTAATTCCCTACTATAAAAACTTCTAACATCTTCCAGAATCTTCTAACCTCTTTGAAAATCTTCTAACACATTGTACCCCCATCTGATCCCTCGTCCCGCCCCCGCAGGCCAGATCCTGGAGCAGGTATCCGTCGGGTTCGTGTGTCCGCGCGGCGCGAGGGCGAGGGTGTGCCGGAGCGAGTGCCTGCGGGCGTCCTGCCACTCGCACCCCGACGCCGTCTGCGTGGCCGACCCCTGCAACGACTGCAGGGTCTCCTTCTACAGGTGAGTGTTCGGGCTGTTGTCATGATCGCTGGTGTCGTTTTCTTTTCTATTATTACAAATTCTACGACTACTTTTCGGGTTCGTCATATACTCCAAGAATCTCTCCACTCCCCCCTCCTCTTCTCCTCCCTCACCCTGCTCTTCTCCCTCAGCGCCAGCGGCGAGAAGGTGCACTGCGAGGGGCGCTGCTCTCAGCCCCTGGCCAAGGGCATGTGCCGCGCCTCCTTCAAGCGCTTCTTCTACAACGCCTCGGCCGACCAGTGCCAGGAGTTCATCTTCGGCGGCTGCCTCGGCAACGACAACAACTTCGTCAGCATGGAGGAGTGCCGCTCAGAGTGCCAGAACACCGGTAAGAGCAGCTTACTTTGTTCCTCCTTTTGCTGTGCATTTAATTTATTCTTTGTGATATGTGATATATATATATATACATATGTATACACTATTTCCGCGTTTTCGCTCGCAACGGAAATGAAGACAGCAAAATCAATAAACGAAAACGATTAAGAAAGACAGACAAACAAGACAAGCCACAAACTCCACCTAAAAACGCTTCTTCACCCCCCCCCTCCCTGCAGACATCTGCAGCCAGCCGGTGCAGGCGGGCGTGTGCACGGGCGGCGAGGCGCGCTGGTACTACAACGTGGAGACGCGCAAGTGCGAGCCCTTCCTGTACAGCGGCTGCGGAGGGAAACGGGAACAACTTCCGCTCCAAGAACGAGTGCGAGTCACGCTGCCCAGGTACGACGGGAGGAGGTCGTTACGACCCTGTTGTTTCTATTGTTGTTGTTCACTGTCAACTGTCATCTGTTATTATTTATTATTGTGTTACTTTATATATTTATTCGTTTAACTATTTCTTACTTATTTTACGGGGTTAGCTACTTTCTTCTTTACTTGTATACTTTATCTTATCTTCATGGAAAGGGTCGTGAAGTTATCCTGTTGTTAGAGTGAATGCCGACACTGACCTTTTATAGAATCAGTAATTTCTGTCTTAAACATCGTTTATATTTTTAAAAATATTGAATATCATAGCTATAAATATCAGAATCTCCCGACTGGTTTCTTGCTGTAGTGTTAAATAACATACGCTTAATCCTCCCATTCCTTCGTAAAAATGTCTTGTTTTATTTTCTCCTTGGTTTCATGTGTTTAAAGAAATACCGATTACGAGAAACGGAAAGAGAAGAAAATATATATATGTGTGTGTGTGTGTGTGTTTTACTGACGTACATGTAGAATCATTAAATCCACCCCCCCATTTCCCTTTTAGAACTGTAAACATGTATAACATCTGTTTTTCAATTTCCTTCTTTGTGCGCGTACTCTAAAAAGTAATAAACAATTTTGTCTCCTTCTCCACAAAGACAGTTCTGTAAACCTTTTGTTTGCCAGTTTTCCTCTAGTTTTGTATATAAAAACCGTAAAAAAAAAGTTACATGACATTTCTTCTCTTCTTCCTGACAACCTGTCTGTGATGTACTTGCTATTTTTCCATTCTTTTGATGCAGAATAAAATATATATTTTGAATATTTAACATTGAGTGGAAAAGTTACGAAACAATGCCTCTTCCTCCCTTCTTGTACAGAGATGTGTCTTTACTGTTTCTTTCTTTTTCCTCCCTTGTAGTTGAAAAAGTATTATTATAAAACATGGCACTCCCTCCCCTCCTTCGAGAACTCAGGGTGTGCCCACGTTTTCTTTTTATCAGAAAATAATAATAAAGGAAAAGTGAAAAATATGAATTATTCCGTGTTTCCTCTTCTAGGTGATTCGTCAGTTTTTTGGTTTTACCTTTTTGATATGAAAAAGCTAAAAGCATGAAATATCTCCCTTTCTTTTCCTCAGACTTATTGATTTTCCTTCTCTTTTTAATGAAAAAATTATGTAACGAATCCTCCCCTCCTCTCCACTCCCCCCGCAGACCTGGTGCTGTGCCCCTACTGGTCGGCGGCGAGCATGGAGCCCCAGGAATGCTCCCGAGCCGAGGCTTGCCGTAATAAGACGTGCCCCGGCCACCCTCTCGCCTTGTGCCAGGTCGACCCTTGCTCTTGCACCGCCTCCTTCGTGGACGAGTCAGGCCGCCCACTCACCTGCCTGCCGCCCACTTCGCCGCCCAAGACTCGTCTCGCTTTCACTTTCGAAGAGGTGAGACAAACGCGTTGGTCTTCTGTAACATTTATAAAATGAAAGTTGATAATTATGTGATCCTAAAGCTACGCCTCAGCGCAACCTTGAATTAACAGGCGAATTTCCCCCGCGACGCCATGCACTAACCCCCGCCCCTCTCCCCCAGGACTCGAGCAGCAGCGACGCCCAGATGAGCGCCGACGGAGAGGACAACACTGGCTTCGACGTCTCCGGAGGTCTAGGTCCCTCCTCCTCCTCCTCGTCGTCTTCCTCCTCGAAGTTCGAGCGCCACGACGGCAAGGGCGAGAGCGCCTCGGGGGTCAAGGGCGGCCCCGTCACCATCTACCTTGGAGGGCGAGCCGACTCTGACCCGCTGCCAGTTGCTGCAGAGACACCTGCAGGAGAGCAACTCGCAGAAGTATGTAGCGCAATGCGACGACGAAGGCAGATTCATCCCGACGCAGTGCTATACCGCTGGCCGCCGCCACCTCCAGGAGGAGCACGAGTACCAGGAGCAGGACCTCGAGCAGGAGGACGCCCCCAAGTGCTGGTGCGTCGACGAGACAGGACGCAAGACGCAGCCCACCGTCTACTTCACCAAGGGCGAGAGGGAGTGCGGTGAGTTCGAAGTGTTCCCCCGGTCTTTCTTGACCGTGCTCACAGATGGCATTAGTAGACTACAAGTGCCTGTGTGATGTCCCCACGTGCTTCAACAGATTAGATAATAATAAGCCAAACCATAATAATTCCTAAATTATTCTCCAACTCTAAATAATCCCTTTGAATTGATCCTGACCTCTGACCCTATTTCAGACCTCGTCGCGGTGGAATCAGTGGTAGTAACGCTCGGGTTCAGGGGTCGCGAGGCCGGCATGAAGCACCTCGGGAAGGCCAAGGGACCTCAGATTCGGGAGCAGGTGAGTCCGCGTAATGTAATGTGTTTAGATTAGAAGAGCTTCGAGGTAGACGTTGTAACTAATATTCTTTCCATGTCTAGGAAATGAAGCAGCCACCACGACCCGTTTATTGGACTTATTTTAAGATTACTGTGCAAGGAAACCATTTTCTTAGTCCTGGCTTTTCTATACTATGAAGATTTCTCGGATCTCCTGTAACTCACTCCTCTTCCTACTATCAGGTGAACCACCTTCTGAAGGCGATGACCGCAGAGACCCTGGAAAACGAAGTCGGCGTCGTTGACCTCCCTGATCTCACTCAAGTCAAGTTCACGTTGCTCGGGGAAAACAAGATCGACATTGCTTACCAGTTGGAGGAGAAGGTAATTTTACTCGCTTTCATTGCCAGTTCATTTTCGTTGTCTGATGTTACAATTTTAATTGTGAGATTTTTAAAAACACTTATTGATTACCAAAGAATAGAATTGGCCAAAATGGAAATTCAAGTTGATTTACTAATTCATATGATGCTTCATTTCCATTCCTTTCGTTCTGTTTGGTTTCACGCTTCCCCTCCCCCTCTCCCCCAGGTGAAGAACGGCGACCTGGCCCTGCAGCTGGATGAGAAGCGCCTGCCAGCCGACCTGCGCGCTTCCTGGTTCCACCACCAGGTCTCAGAGCACCGCTGGGAGGCGCCCCTGGAGGTGCGGTCGGGCGCGAGAGAGGTCGTGAGCGAGGCCATGGCGCTGGAGCCGCCATACCTCGCCGCCACAGTTATCTTCACCGTCATCTCGGCTATGCTGGTGTGCGGCCTGGTGGTGGCGGTGGTGCTGTACCGCAGACACAAGACGGGACAGTACCCCAAGGTGAGGACGGGTGCCTTGGCTGGGTTTGCTATGCTTGCATACATACTCATTTCTAAAATGCTAAATCACACTGCCTCCCTTCCTGTTTCTTCGTGAACCCTTCCGGTTTCCCTCACGAGTCCCCCTCTGACGCAGCCCCTCTCTCTTCCCCAGGGACCCCGCGGCTCCATGCAGTCCCTGGCCTTCAGCGACTCGTCCCTCGACCGGCGCAGTACCTCGTCCAGGCTCTCGGACCAGTTCCAGCCGCCGCCCCCTCCTCGGCGACACCCCACCATCACCACGGTGGAAAACGAGTACCGAAATGGCCGACACTAAATGATAAATATAGGGGAGAAGCAAGCCAAGAAGGAAGGAAGGAAATGTGAATTGTATTTGGGTAATGAAGGATGAAAGAAGAGGAATAGAGAGAGGAAGAGGAACGGTTTGAACCTGTGATCCGTGTCCTCCCGTCACAGTGGGGATGTTTTCTCCAAGTTTCGTTTTCATTTTCACTGTCCAATATTAAACATAGATGTATTTGCACGCCCCATGCCCAATGCGACGTAGAATTTAATTTTATAATCTACTCTAAATCCAGGCTACACAGGAGGGTATTCTTCTCTTCAATTTCTGATGGTATTTGTGGATTGTATTGGCCATGGGTCGTTGCATGGAACTTTCCCATTCCTACGTCAAGTGTCAGGCATATCAACAGTTAACAAACACAAGAAGTGAATATACGTGCAGCGTGATCCAGTCTCACGAGGAACAGGTGGAAAGCAAACTAAGGGCTGATTTGATTTTTTTTCCGTAAAACATTCTAAGATCCTTTTCTCAACTTCGGTTTGACGAAGTTCATGCACGATCTTGTAGGAGATAATAAGTTAAAATTGTGTTTTGATTTTCTAAAATGGTGATATTTCTTCGATAGGCAAAAATAAATGGGTGGTAACAAGAGGTAACTTCAAGATTTATTTCGTGGACGACGTTAAACAGCAATAATAAGCAACCTAAAAGAAGTCTAGTGTTTTGACAGTATCGAATAGACTGCTATTTCGTTGGCATGATGTGTTATAACAAGACCAGTATTTTTGTATGTCCGAACTCTTCAATGGAAGCGAATGAAATTTGTACTTGCCAACAAAGTAGCCGCGTTTATTTGTTTTCATAGAGTAACACATGATGTGAGACATGTTTCTTGTTACATACTGTTTTAATTTTCGTACGATATAAGGTTCTTTCAAGTGTGATGTTGACAAAAAGGTTCTTTATACGGCGATGTCAGTGGCTAATTGAATGTGATAACTCCTTTGACTTTTTAAAAATAAATCGTCGCTCATTACCTATCACGGCGACAGAAGACGAAGGCGACGCTGAAATTTCCCTGTGCTCAAAGATCCTTGCGTTACCGTTAATGCCTGAGTGGAAACACCGTCTTTTGGGAATCTTTTTCATTTATTCGATTTCTTACCCTGATTTCGTTCCTTTTCCCCATCGGAATGACTTACTATATCCACAACCACACAAAAAACCTCCCTAGTATGTTTTTTTTTACATTTTTATTTCGAAGTTGCAATAATGGCGTTATTGCCTGTCTATAACCGAAGGATTTAGAGGTAAGCGTACTATTTTCTGTGATGTCGACAGGGGCCTCGACAGTGAGTTAAAGAAAACCCAAGATTTGTATGAATGCATCTCGTGTCCCCCCCCACCTCCTGGGATTCCTTTGGTTGCCCGAGGAAGCTTTAAGGGGTTGGAGTCGTCGATGGAAATCCCTTCATTCCGTTTAAAGTCGGGGATTTTCGGGTGTTGATGACAGATTCCTAGAGGAGGATTAATGCCACTGGAAGCACCAGTATTGTGTTCAGGTCGCTATCACGGGATATGAGATGCTTATTTTCTCTCACAAACGAGTCTCTGTTGACGATTTCCTTTCATAAAAAAATAATGAGAAAAAAAAAATAAATCCTTCAGATTATTTTGTATCGAGGCCGTAAGTGGACCAACTAAAACAGCTTGGTTCTGGACACACTGCCTCAGCGTGTGTCCTCGGTATGTTTCTGTGGCATTTCCGTATTGCTCGCTTTACGACATTGTGTATCTGTTCGTAGATTTAGGTATTTTTCTAGCCATTTTTAAAACCTAGTTACCTTTTATGGAAGGTTACGATTATAATAATTAATAATAATAACTATAATAATAATAACAAGTATATGGTTCCGATAGAAGTTAGAAGAACAATAGTGTTTTAGCAATAATGAAGCCTGTGTATCATAGCACAATCTTTACATGTACTATGCACCCACAATATTTTAATATGTGCTTAATCGTTTTTCCAGAAGTTTCGTAGGATTTTACTATTTGTAGAAGAATCTGTCGCGTGGACCTTGTTTCACTGCTTTTAGAAGGATCTTAATGTGCCCTTTAGACGTCCTCCTAGTTTCCTCACACGATTTTTGTCCGAATAATTTATAATCAACTACTACTAGTGTGCTGGTCACATTTTCAGTTGTCTTTTACTCTTCTTTCTTATCGCTGTACATTTTTTTTTGGAAATCTTTAATTGGATTTTTATTTTGCTCATATTTATATTATTCTTTTTTTAAGTCAGTTTAATCTTAAGAGAGAGAACATTCAGTTCCTTTTGGGCGAGTCACACAAGGGAAAGTTTCAAGCCAGAGTCTGAGACGTGGATATGGAATCCTCCTCTTTTTTGAGATTCTAATCTTCCTCTCAACGATGACAAGCCTCCCCTATTGCGCGACTGAGATATTCCCCTGCTTTTCATGGCTCAAGGAAAAAAAAAATTGTCTACCCTCAAGTGTGCCGAATCAACTCGGGTTGAATCTGCATTATCTTGCTCTGACAAATCATATCAAACCGGACTTGGGGCATTTCTCCCCCTCCCCTCACATTTTCTTTCCCTCTATTTCTCTTCTCTCCCTTCTTTTTAAGGTGTTTTAGACAAGTCTTCCTTCTGCCCTTTCTCTTAAGCTTGTAGTCTCCAGGATGTAGCGCTTTTAAGGGATAACTCACAACACTTGACTTTATAAATACCAACAGGAAATGAATGCATCTCGCTGTATATTTGTAAATAGGGTGACTGCTTTTGAATCATGTTCCACTGTGTATCACTTGTGTAACAACGCCCTTCATACTAGGCGTTACTTTGTATTATATGCCTAAGTTATGTTAAATAAATCTACGCCAAACAGGTCTGTCTTTTGAACCTAATCCTATTATTCTCAGTTCACACAGGCCAATCCCTTTCTTAAATGCAACAGAAGTATCCTTAATCACCATTTTCGTTCAAAATGTGCCTCATAAACGGGTAACGTTAGTGCCAAGTACTCGCCCGTGCCACCTTGGGCTTACCCTTGAGCTGACAATAGTAAATTCACTGATGTTGCAAGCTCTATCGAGTTTTCTGATTTATATATCATTTGAAAACATAAAATGAAAGTCTAAAAGAGTCCTTATATTATTGAGAGTGAAGGCAAATGAGGGAAAATATGTGAAACCAAAATTGTACTTCAGTATAAAGATATTCATACATTAGTTTTTGCCTTAAATATACAGGTTCTTTGAAAATCTCTGGTAATCATTACTGTAATAATTTCTGGCTATTTCCTCCAATTCCACTTTGCCACAAGCTCCGTAACATAGCAAAACTAAAAAATGCTACTTTTTGCAATACAAGAGACTTTCTAATATACTAATTTTTTTTCGAAACAATTATAACATTTTGTTAACCTTGTAACAAAGTAGCGGTTTTCACAATTTCCATCAATACAGTAATGCCATCTATATTTACCTTTTACATTCACGGTTAATAGAAAAATGTCTCCGTTTTATTGTCATATTGATAAATTGTCTTCACAAAGACAAACATAACTCAACTTTCACTATTAAAGTTTAAATAAACAATTGCTTTTGTACTTGTTCAGCTGCTCATGCTGAGTTGGCATTCAAGGTCTTGAGCGACTGTTCCAACTTCGCTGCAAGATCAGTGTCAGCTGTTTTATAAAAGGAATCCTCCTGCCTGGCATCGGACGTCAGCAGGAAGGCTTCTTCTTCAAGTCTGCGCTTCACTGAGGTTATATATCGATACTTCCAGCCAACATTCCAATGCATGGGTGTGGCTAGCTTATTATCCACGAGGAAGTCCCCGAGGTCACCCACGCCGGGGCACCATATCAGGGTATATCTGTTGTCCAGATCTAGACACATGCACTTCAACTGGTGGGCTACCTCAGCCACCGCGATGACAGCCCCGGATTCCCTTCCAGGAGCTACCTTTACTGGAAGGTAAATCTGCATTGCCAGAGGGTGGATGTCTGTCAGGCTGTCGGGTAACTTAAACAGGTCCTGTTTTGAGATAACGGCATGCCTTCCCTGATCAAGCAAGAGGACTTTTATATTAGCATCCTCTATGCACTGGATATACGCACGCTGGGCACTATCACCCAAGACAGTCACGCATATATCACCAACTTCGATGGTGTCTACTCTCTCTTGGTTATGTTCCTTGTACCAGGTCTCAATGTATTCTGCCAAATCATTGTCCTCCTCCTTCTGAATCCACAGGGAAAACGGTGATTCTTCAATGTGCACTAGATAAGCAGAATAAGGATTTACCTGCACTTCTGTAAACCCATCATCACTACATTCTTCTACTTCCTCAATGCAGTCAAGGAAACGCCTTCCATTAACTGTTTGGGTTACTTGATGCCCATTTTGCTCTATGCTTGCAGCTTTGATGCTGCCATTCCCTTTCATTTCTTTCAATTCTTGACTACTTTCAACAGGGTTTACTGTCCCAGTTTGGCCGTAGTCACTGCAATCTTTCAAAGGTGGCGTTAATGGCTCTTTGGTTTCCATTTTAGGAACATTTCTGAAGTCTGTTTTACAAGGACTTAAGATGGTGGAGTGAGACACTCTCCCTGGTGTAGAAGGTAAAAAGCTAGTCAACCCACTGGCAATGCTTGGGTGTTTACCATGCTGGACTCCTCCTCCATTCCCGTTGCTTGGATGAGCTATAGGACTGGCACTGGGACGACTTTCCTCAACAGCACTTCCTTTGCTTGAAGGAGTGGGATTCTCCGCTTCTGGACTTCCAGTACCACCAATGGGATCCTTGTTTTTTCTAAAGTTCATGAACACTCCAGTTAACTGCGGTACATTACTCTTTGACACTTCCTGCTGGCTTGTTAAGTGGCGCCTGTTCTGCAGGGATATCTGCTGGGAGAGAACTGGTCAGTAGAAAGTCTGACTGGGGATTTTCACCCTCTTCACCTTCGGCAGCTGGAACATACCACTTTCTGGATTGGCACTCTCCACTGAGATTCTGATCCACCACTTCTTCAGCATCTTGCAGACAAGCTGATGGAACGGCTATCGAAGTGCTCATTCCATGTGGTGTGTCAACCTTATCAGGCTCAAGCTCTTGTTTTGTAGTGTCTTTAGCAGTGGCTAGCTCTCCAACAGCATCCTCAATAACTACATCATCATCTAACACAAGAAAAATCAGCGTTTTGCCATCTTCAGAGCCAATGATGTGGACCACAAGTTCCTGACAGTGTAAAAAAAAAAAAATAATAATAATAATAATAGAGCATATGCAGACTCTGTTCATAGATGGTCTGGGGCAGCATTCACTAAAGGTCTATGACTGTTCTTCACGATTTTGTCTATGACTTACGTTGCCACATCTCAGAGTTAATGCTGGTAATAGAACAAATATTTACATCATTACAGACTATGAAGATAACGGGTTGCAGTAATATCTTAACCAACATACTGCAATATTTATTACTTCTATAATGAAGACAGTATTGCAAATTTTACGTATCTAACTTTGTTGTCATTGTATCAGCTGCAAAGGCACGTGGTACCATTTGTATTTTCATATAGAAAATCGCATATGTAGAAAATGGATTAATTAATGGGTGACAATAAATCAGAATAGTCCCCCAGTTTACTTGTCATTAGTGAAGTGCGATTGTCTTCACCTGACTCGGCAAATTTGTCTACAACTCCCCACGAAAACGTCTGAGTGCCAGCTGATGTCTATGACTCGGCCGAGGTTTTAGACAGGTGTGGATATGTCCACATGCATAAGAATGGTCCTTAAAATTACAATACAGATTTAAATCAATTTAAAGATAATTCTGCTTCAAATATGATTGGAAAAACCTGTCGATTTATTTACTTATTTCCTACATTTTACTTATATTTTCTATGCACACCCATAATGAGTTTTTAATTTTGTCCTTACACTTAAGGACTCATTAATTTGTCCTAATACAATTTATAATCAGTTGAAGATTATTCCACTTTGGTAATAGTAAGAAAAAAAACTCTTTTGATAATAGTGCCAATACCTACATTTTAATATATTTTATTAAAAAATACAAAGAACAGTGGCCACCTTCACAACTGATGTAAAGGCAATAAAAATAAGGATGCCACATTTTTGATATGCTAAATGTGTAATATTACTGATATAATATAAGTAAGATTTATTGCCATATTTACCTTATTACTTTTTCACAAAATAGTATCTGTAACAATATGTTTCTTCTAATTAACGGCATTAACGTTGAGATGTGGCAACGGGGTAAATCATAGACAAAACCGCAAAATAGTCGTGAATACCGGCCTGAAATTTATTTCATCTAAATTTGTTTTTTTTTTACTATAGTATTTCCATTTTCTGTCCTTTTATATATAGCATGGTCATATACAAAAGCCTCAATAAGGAAGATGAAACTGAGGATGAGGCAGAGAGCTGTGGGAAGAGGGGGAGGGGGGCACTAGGGAGAGGGAGGAGGTGGAGCTATGTAAACATTGTGAACAATAAAATGAAGAAAAAGAACAAGAGAGGCGTTAGTAAATGAAAGAAAAATATATAAAAATAATGGATTAACAGAAATAAGAAAAAAAGGGAGAAAGAAGAGGGCAGAAGTGAGGATGGGGAGAGGGAGGGAGAGGGAGGGAGAAGGAGGGAGAGGTGGAGGATGGGGAGAAAGGGAGAGGTGGAGCATGGGGCAGAGGGAGAGG
Source organism: Penaeus monodon (assembly GCF_015228065.2). NCBI lineage: Eukaryota > Metazoa > Arthropoda > Malacostraca > Decapoda > Penaeidae > Penaeus > Penaeus monodon. Next base: position 6,177,917 of record NC_051388.1, read on the forward strand.
GAGGGAGAGGTGGAGCATGGGGCAGAGGGAGAGGGAGGGAGAGGTGGAGCATGGGGCAGAGGGAGAGGGAGGGAGAGGTGGAGCATGGGGCAGAGGGAGAGGGAGGAGGAGAAGTGGAGCATGGGGCAGAGGGAGAGGGAGGAAGAAGTGGAGCATGGGGCAGAGGGAGAGGGGGGGGGGGGTGAGAAGGTGGAGCATGGGGTAGAGGGAGAGGGGGGGTGAGAAGGTGGAGCATGGGGTAGAGGGAGAGGGGGGGTGAGAAGGTGGAGCATGGGGTAGAGGGAGAGGGGGGGGGTGAGAAGGTGGAGCATGGGGTAGAGGGAGGGGGGGTGAGGTGGAGCATGGGGTAGAGGGAGAGGGGGGGTGAGAAGGTGGAGCATGGGGTAGAGGGAGAGGGGGGGGGGTGAGAAGGTGGAGCATGGGGTAGAGGAAGAGGGGGGGGGTGAGAAGGTGAAGGATGGGGAAGAGGGAGAGGGGGGGAGGGAGAGAAGGAAGGAGATGAAGATGAATAGTAAGGAGGAGAATTAGGGGATGTGGGGGAAGAAGGTGAAGAAGGGGTGAAAGAGGATGACAAGATGAGGGAGATGGAAATGGCAAAAGGTGATACTGCAAAGGAACTTGCCTGCTCTAAGAATTGTTCCTCCAAAGTTTTGAGATCAATTTCATGTGCTCCACCACTGCCTGTGAGAATGCAGGAATGAGCTAGTGGACCTACCAACAAAAGCTCATCTGGAATCTCTCTTATCTGCAGAATAAAAATTAATGCTAGCTTAGATGTACAATGCTACTTTTACTGGTCAACACAAAATATCTGGACCAGAATAACAATCATAAAATTGCAAGATCACTTACATTATTCATGGAGACTATTTCAGAGTTGCCATAGTCAACGAAGTGTATTGTGACTCGGTCTGGTTCAGTGGCGGAAATGATCTTAGCCCTGTACCAAATATCATCAGCAGCTGACTGAGCTAGGCATGGCATACCTTCTAGCACTCTTTCAGATTCCTTAAGGGTTTAAAACAATAATTATGCATAAATACAACTATTAACATTCTTCTATAATGATTGGAAAAAAGCAAACAAGAATAAATAATAACTTTTCCAAGAATAAACTCCAATTAAAGGTTACCAACTGATCTTACCATGGTGGTGGCCTGGGAAAATTGTGCACTACCCCAAACAACAGGAATATCTTCAGCTTTTTGGAGCCACACCTCAGCTCCTCCTGCCAGATAACTCACGTACACTCGAATGCCACTTGAGAGAACCATTGGGGGTGGATCTGGACCAGGACCAAATGGAATTTGAGTTAATTTTGAGTCATTCCTTTATTATATTTGTCTTGATATAATTAATATTGAAATTAACAATGATAAAATAACCAATATGTTGTCTCAATAGGATTTTTTTATGAATTAATATACAGTTGGTATCAATAACTTACAATGAGTAACGAGAGCCTTTTCTGTCTCTGTTTCTCCTACTTTCAATTCTTCATTTGTCACCTCTTTTTGGTTGGTCGAAAGGTTTCTTATTTGACCACCAAATCATTTCCTTTCCATTTCCAAGGAGATCGAGCCAAACATGCCCTCAGGATTCCTTTCAGAAATCGTGCACTCTTCCCCACAACCTTCCAACTCTCCTGGAGGCTCGCCCGCCTTCTAATTCCTGTGGGGAGACGGAGGAAGAGCCCGGAGGGGGGTCACAGAAAGTTTGAGAGGGCATAAAGGTCATTTTTCTCCACAAATTCAGTGTTTCCATAGTCAAAATAATGAACTTTGACTTTCTCCTGACTCTTGTCGACTTCCAAGACTGATGCCCTATACCAGCCCCCATCTAGACGATACTTGCTGATGCACTGCTCTCCAACCCGAGGTGCAGAAAGTTGTTCTGACTTTGAAGTTTCCATCTGGGTATGAAGACATTCCATCATTTCATTGAGGGAGTCCAAATGTTCATCAAGTTGTACCCAAATGGATAGACCACTTACAAAAACAATAGAGACACTGATTTTTGTTTGCAAAGGCAATTCTAACTGAAGAATCTTGGAAGATGAACTTGACACAATATCTTTTTCGACTTTGGTGTCTTGTACTTTTGCTATCTTGGTCTCAGGATCTATATTATCATCTTTTGGCTGGCATTTTGCACTGACAGTCTTGCCATCATTACCTTTTTCTAAACTAATACACCTATTGTCCCAATGCAAAAGCATAGACTCATTGGCTGTAGTTTCTTTGTAAGGAACAGATGAGTCCATACTTCCCTTGTCATCATGTCCATCCTTGTTGGTATGGAGGCCTCCCCGTCTACTGTCCCAGAGAAGAGAGTCGTCAGTAGTAGTCTCAGCACAAGGATACTTTTGGCTAACAATCTCATTCTTAGGTTTATTATTAGAATTAAGACCTCCATCCCAGCTATCCAAAGGAACTGACTGCTCTGTTGCTGCTGCTGTCTTCCCTTCACAAGGACTGGCATTTTTGTCTATGTTTTTATTGTTATTACCGTTAAAATCATTCCCAAGGCCTCCACGCCTGCTGTCCCAGAGGAGCGACTCCTCATCAACAGTCTTCTCTGCACCTCCACCTTCAGGTTTATCTTGAGAATTAAGTCCCCCATACTTGCTGTCCCAAAATAAAGACTCATTAACGGGAGATTCTAACTTTGCTGCACCATAGGAATTAGGATTTTTGTCACATTTCTCATTACCATCCAAGCCCCCAATCCTACTGTCCCAAAGAAGGGACTCACTAGCAGCAGTGTCTTCCTTTGCAAAGATTTCTGATTTCTTATGGGAATGCGCATGTGTTGCAAGGGCTGCACTGATTACCATGTCTGCACTGTGTGAAGCAACATACTGCACTGCACTGGCTGCACCATCCACATGAGTCTTGACACTGGATTTGGCAGTTGCAGCTTTGGTCACTGAGTTATTTGGTATACTTACTTGGGCACGGACACCTGCCATGGCTCCAGAAAACTCAAAGTCCCCATGCTCAGCTGCTGAAACATTATGCTTCACTGTTGAGCGGGAGTCATCGCTGGAAGCAGTCTCTTCAAGGGGAATGGCCGAAGGAGAAATCGAGTTGCTTGCAAGATCTAACCTGGTTGTAGAAGTGAAAGGTCCTCTTGCCTCCATACCACTGTCATTAGGAGAGAAGGGCTTCAGCTGTTCATCAGGTACTCCATGTGGTACAGGTGAAGAGAGAACATCAGTAATACTAAGATCCTTGGTTTGGCTTGTTGGATTTTCTGACAGCTTCTTACCAGCAATGATGTCTCTAGTGTATAGGTGTTGAGGGTCAACATCGGTTTTAACACCGACTGTTCCTCTACTGCTAGTAGCATCAAGACTCCCACTGGAAGGGATACATTATTAGATAGTACTTGTAAAATGTATATCCTAAGCCAGAAATGCAGAGAGAGATGAGGGAGAGAGGAGAAAGAAAAAAGAGAGAGAAAAAAAGAGAGAGAGAGAGGAGGAGAAAGAGAGAAAAAAGAGAGTGAGAGGAGGAGAAAGAGAGAAAAAGAGAAGAGAGAAGGAGAAAGAGAGAAAAAAGAGAGAGAGAGAAGGAGAAAGAGAGAAAAAAGAGAGAGAGAGAGGAGAAAGAGAAAAAAAAGAGAAGAGAAGGAGAAAGAAAAAAGAGAGAGAGAGGAGAAAGAAAGAAAAAAGAGAGAGAGAGGAGAAAGAAAGAAAAAAGAGAGAGGAGGAGGAGAGAGAGGAGAGGAGAGGAGAGAGAGAAGAGAGAGAGAGGAGAGAGGAGGAGGAGGAGAGAGAGG
>NC_051388.1:6186699-6189199 GCF_015228065.2 Penaeus monodon
ACTCTGGTGATTTCTGGCAATGTCCTGATGCTGGGCACAGGATTTCCTCTACATGTAGCGGAACTTCCTGCTCCACGTGCTCTGGCACGTCGCTACACGTTCAGCCGTACCCCACGAACCAAACAGTATTTTATGACACCTGTACATATGACCCGTTGGGATGGGGTTAAATTGTTGACAAAAATAGAAAAAAATTATAAAGTTTAAGGAATAGGCTAATTAGGTATGGTAAAGGAGGCCTGCAAACTTATGACTATGTATTTAGGAGCCTTCTGCATAAACAAAAATTTCAGAAGACCACGGTGGACAGTGTATGTACCTGGCAGTAATGGTTTAAAACTTGTATATTTCAGGGGGAGGGGAAGGAAGAGCAGGAGAAGGACCAGGAAGAGGGGGAAGGAAGAGCAGGAGAAGGACCAGGAAGAGGGGGAAGGAAGAGCAGGAGAAGGACAAGGAAGAGGGGGAAGGAAGAGCAGGAGAAGGACAAGGAAGAGGGGGAAGGAAGAGCAGGAGAAGGACAAGTAAGAGGGGAAGGAAGAGGAGGAGAAGGACGAGGAAGAGGGGGAAGGAAGAGGAGGAAGAAGAGCGAGGAAGAGGGGGAAAGGAAGAGGAGGAGAAGGACAAGGGAAGAGGGGGAAGGAAGAGAAGGAGAAGGAGGAGGAGGAAAAATGGGAAGGAGGGGGCAGGAGGAGGAGGAAAAGGGGGAAGGAGGAGGAGGAAAAGGGGGAAGGAGGAGGAGGAAAAGGGGGAAGGAGGAGGAGGAAAAGGGGGAAGGAGGAGGAGGAAAAGGGGGAAGGAGGAGGAGGAAAAGGGGGAGAGGAGGAGGAGGAAGGAGGAGGAGAAAAGGGGGAAGGAGGAGGAGGAGGAAAAGGGGGAAGGAGGAGGAGGAAAAGGGGGAAGGAGGAGGAGGAAAAGGGGGGAGGAGGAGGAAAAGGGGGAAGGAGGAGGAAAAGGGGGAAGAAGAAAAAGAGGTAGGGGAGGGATAGTGGGGAAGCTTAGGGAAACATATAATAATCTAAGATAGGGGTTCTTAGCCTGGGGTGCATGGACCCTTGGGAGTTGCAGAGATGGGTTTGTGGGGGTTTCATGAGGATCAGATAAAAGTTAAAATTTATATCAATGTTTTTTCTTAGTTTGTTTCCTTGAAAGTGTAATGATACTTAGTGTATTCCATGTATGTATGAGCAATCAAATCTTAATAAATAAAGTACATTTTACACATTTTATGGGAAGTCATGTTTGTAAAAATTTCTGAGGAAAGCAGTCCATGGTTTTCATCAGATTCTTAAAGGGGTCTAGACTCTCAAATGTTAAGAACCTCTCCCTTAAGCTAAAGTGACAAGAAACAAAAATGATAATGGTAAACATTAAAATGTTCCCACAAAGATTTAAAAGAAAATTGCATACATTTCCCTTTCCAAGCTCATCAAATGAAAAGCCTTACAGTGTTTATCTATGTTATTATTTATTTCCTTTTCTTCTCTTTGCTTCTTGTCCCGCAGGAGCTGATTGAGGGAGATCCCAGTGGGCTGCGTCACCAGCTCTACCACTGCCACACTTCCAATTCCCGACACTTCTTTGTGCCCAGTGATCTGTACCTTGAACATACTGTCATCTGTCACCTGAAAAGAATATTTCCACTTAATGATAATAACATTAATATTCATAATAATAATAATAATATTAGACTAGTAGTAGTAAGGACTGATAATGCCTAAAATCTTCAGTCTAATATACTAATGCCCACAATAAGCTCCCTTCTGGGATTCAATTTGACATTAAATCATTGGATATTTGTTAGCTTCTTGACAGAAAATGCTCATTATCAGAAATGCCACATAATGTAGTATTACAGTATTACAATCACAGAATTATTTTCATAACTGTTACTTATTTCTGAAGTTAATTAAAACATTTTACATAAAAGTCTATGGAGGTGTAATCAGCGTTTTAATAAGCAGATATAAATATTATACAGATAAGTTTCACCATGTGTGTACATACCATGCCCACTGTGAGTTTGGGTTATTGACTGCATTTACACAGATGGATCTTTAACCCATTGCCGACGGGTGGCATGTACGCACATGCCATGGCATGGTGGGACCATCTGCCGGAGGCACGTACGCACATACCATAGAGTATGCATGGAGATGCCATGAGTTTTTTTTTTTTTTTTTACAATCACGGCAAAAGATTATATTTTTACCAGTGAAAGTGTGATTAAGTCATTTTTAACACTCATTTTTACCATGCAACAAACAAAAAAAATGCAACAAACCGACAATTTCAACTCCATGATGCCGCACACTGCTTATTTTATTCGGACTATAGACCGAATAATGATCAACTATGGAGTCTATATAACAACAAAAATACCCTTCAGTCTCGATTTATCAGGAAGTTTGGCAAGTAGAGACTGTAAAAAATAATGAAAATTGAAAATACAACATATCTTGGTAGTATTATGAAGAAACGGCATGGGATGCTGGTATTTGGC
>NC_051388.1:6194199-6202397 GCF_015228065.2 Penaeus monodon
ATGTGTGAAATGCTGACCAGGTTATTGTTCAGCAGTACCTCTCGCTTATAGCTGCAAGTTAGTAAATCCAGGACAGAATTTTTCTCATTGGTGAACAGGTTCACTGTCGTTGGTACATCCTTGCCAATCTTCACCACACTAGCCAAAAGTTTTCGTCCTTTTACTAGAGCCTCAAACCTGTCAGTGATGTCCTTGTCTTCAGAAGGGGCCAGCCCATCCAGACAACATCTATGCACTAGTAATGGAATCTTGGCCATCCCCTCTGGGAGCAACCACAGCTCCTTTTCACTCAGCAATGTTTTACTTCCTTCATCAACATAATACACTGAATACATGTTATCTGGTAATTTGTTTGTGATGAGGGCTCTGCTATGCCCCCCATGAATTTTATTTGGGCAGACAACTGCATCGCCAATATCAATGTCACCTTTTGAAAGCTTTCCTGTCAGAACTAGAATTTTTAGCTTCTCCCGAAGTGAAGGTACTTGCTCTTTCTGTCTTCTGAACTGGAGGCAAAATTTCCATGGCCCCTTCTCCACAGTGGTTACATCTGCCGCTTCTTTGACACCCAATGGCATTTTCCACTGAGAATAAGCTGCCCTTTGAGGAGGAGGGGCAGGGCTCTCAGCTTTGGTCTCCAATTTTACATTACTATTCCCTGTCAAGGCACCTACACTGATAAGGGGTTTTGTAGACATCTTAGCAAGGCCAGCTACCAGCATGCTGAAGACCAATGGGAGGTTCTGCTGATCAAGAGGACAAATGTAACTGGTTCCATCTGGGTGCTTCTCAAACACAGCCTCAACCCTCTTGTTGAGCAACATGCACTTCAACCATTTCTCAGCCTCAGCAAGTCTATCCTCAACTGGCATGACATCAGCAAGCACAAACTGCTGACAAGATGGAGGATATTTGCTTGCAGACACATGCTTGGGGCAATAGTACAGGTGGCTTAATCTCACTTGGATGTTTGGGCAGCATTCATCAACTAGTAGGACCCTCAGAAAACCTTTAGGAACTTCACTTGTGTCTGTAATGGAAGAAAATGGATAACTTGGTATCACTGACCTACATACCAATACAGAGAGAAGTTTAACATCATGTTATAATTTCTTCAATCATTATTATTATTATTATTATTATCATCATCATTATCTTTTTTTTTTCTTTTTGTCTTTCACAATAAATGTCTTCTACAGAGGACTTTGCTTGAAAATATTAACATATAAGTATATCAAAAGGCAGACCCTCAAATTAGGGTCAGCACCTAAGATTATCAACACAATATTACTGATGGGGAATAAGAAATAAGGGGGTGGATCAACACAAAAAATAAAAGGAATAACTACATCCATTAAGGATGATGATGACAGGGAAAAAAGGAAGAGGAAGATACAAAACAAAGGACAAAGACAAGAGGAAGAGGAAGAGACAGAACAAAGGACAAAGACAAGAGGAAGAGGATCTGACACAAGACCTGGAAAGCAGGGGAAGAGAATAATGATATAACTATTACCTGTGATGACTGCCCTGCACAGTCTTGGCTTTCCGTTATCATCAATCACAGTCACAGCTACAAGGTTTCGGCTGCATAATTCTGAAGCAGGTAGAGTGCTAAAACTGCTTGCACCGAGTAAACCACTGATCTGAAATTAAGGTATATTCCTTTAGAGTGAGTTTTCTCCTCTCTCATTCTTTCTCACACATACATATAAACAAAAATAATAATAATAATAACATTAGCAAGAAAATAAATAATAATGACTTCTAAAACTTGACACTGAACCTAAGACAATGAAGATTTTTTTTTTTTATTCAATACAATCATTTTCATGCAACAACTATCATCATTGTCATCTAATCTCTCTGATGACAGTGTCGACAAATACGTTCCTGAAGGGGACAGAAGCGATGCCAGTGACACTGTTGTTACTTTAGCACAATTATCTTACTAGAACAAACCCATCAAGTTTGTGTAATAGGATTCCTTCACTATTATATTGGTGCAGGAAGCAACCACTCCTATGTGGGAGATGACCTTATATTCTCGTGAGAACACATATGATTAAAATGAATATTTGCAAGCTGTCTCGGACTCGAAACATTCTGGACTCCTGATGACAACGACTTTACTGAGAGGGAAGATGACTGGCTACCCGAGGCAGTGACGTCAGCTGGGAGACTGACTGGAGTTGAAGAAGCTGTCACTTCTTCAGACTCGGATTCTGAAGAGGATCTCCAGGGGAAATCTGTGTCTTCTACTATTGGCATGTCAAGAAGATTGTTTTACTTAAGAAATAAACTTTCGTTGACATGCTCCTAAGATATAGCTAGAAAGTTGGGGATCCCGAATCGTGAAACCAATTGAGTATTTTCTATTCTTATGTCGGTGAGGAATTTTGGTGAGATATTGCAATGTACACAAATATGAAATCATTGAAAAACCTAAACGGAACATGTATCATACAAACAGCCAAGAAATTGCTACATCATAGATGACATTTGCCATGTTTTATAAAGATGATAAGGTTTAAAGTATGGCAGTCAAAAACTAGGATCCTTGGAGTGCTGAGAAAAAATGACGAGATAGATTTTTCAATTCTCAGACAACTAAGGTTATGATGGACAGCACTATATTGGAAAAAGAGGACAAGAAAGCAGATAGGTTGTGGAAAGTGAGACCTCTACTGAAAGCAGTACGAACTCGTTGCAGTGAGTTGCCAAGGCCATCAAAGATCAGTATTGATGAGAGCATGATTTCTATTCGAGGTAGGATCAGTATCAGACATGTTCCAGGCAATCCTTTCCCAGATGGGTTAAAAATGTTTGTGTTAGCTTCCCCAAGTGGAATGGTACTAGTTTTTTAATTTTTTCAAAATAAAGAAGCATTGCTATCCATTGTTGAAAAGTTATATGTTAAACCTAACAGAACCATCACATCTGGTGAAGCAGCAGTTTTAACCCTTTGCCGACGGGTGGCATGTACGTACATGCCATGGCATGCCTGGACTATCTGCAGGTGGCAGGTATATACTGCAATGGTGCGCATGATGTCCGTATCCGGGGCATTGTATGGCCATGCCATGAGTGTTTTTGTTACAATTATAATATATTATTTTTTTTAACACTTTCTCATTTTTTCCTATAGTATGCATTTCATAAAGGTTTCTCGGGATTCCGAGGTTAGCATCTAAAAAATTACATCAGTAATCGGGCCGCGCCTCGCTAAATATGCGAGTCGCCGCGCGTGTGTAGAAATTGTACGTATGTGTCGGGAGGAAGTAGGGGAGGGAGTTTGGGAGATCAAGAACTTGACATATATGTGCAAAAGGGTCACGGTCAGTGAGGGTCAGGGTAATGTGTTGTATGTATGTATATGTACATATATTTATGTGTGTGAGTTTATGTATATGTATATACATACAGTTATATATATGCATATTAATATACATATATAATTGTATATATATACATAGATATATACATATATATACATGTGTGTGTGTGTGCGCGTGCGTGCATTCATTAATGCGTACATTGAGTGCCTGTGCGTAAATGTGTGTATCTGTATACATACGTGTCTGATCGGTAATTCAAGTCGATGAGCGATTGAGCGGAAGCGTGTGTGTGGCAGTCGCGGTTTGTGATTACATGGAGCATAAGTTGTGTTACATATACGTATGCGTATTTATGAGTATTATGGGAATGGGTGGAGGTCAAGAGTATGACATAGATGTGCAAAACGGTGAAGTTAAGCGTAGGATCAGGAAAAAGAAGAGGGAGAGAACAATGAAAGAAGACAAAAACATATCTGAAAGAAAAAAATACAAGAAAGGAAGCGAAGAAAACAACCACAAACAAAGCGCAAACCGAGCACAGAGTGAACGAGGAACAAGGAACCGGATAGCTTTACATTTGCTGTGGTAAAAGTCGGGACCAAGTAAATGGCGCATTTCTGATGGCTGATGAGGTATGATAGAAGTGCCTTACACTGACCAATTCAGTCTACTTCTGCTGTGTATACCCTGAAGATGCCCCGAAAAGTTCAAGCAACTGCTTCTGCTGCCGCCGCCCGTCCTGATGACTATCCTGACGACCCTCTGCCTTCCACCTCGGCAGGTACTCCTTGATTTTACGACGACTCGTCGAACGAGGACGGCGAGAGGTACGTGCCAAGGGGAAGGAGTTGTTCCGAAGACAGCACCAGTGACAGTGATGTCAGCAGCGACAACGGTGAAGATCGGATCTAGCTTACTGTCCCAACAGGATCCTCTAGATTCAGATGCGCCGTGTCGGCATAGGAGTGACAAGCCAGGGAAGAGGCTCTCCGGACAACCATGGTCCAGGTGGAGGAAGGAGAATGTCACAGAAAGTTTGTTCGAGCCCCCTGGGCGTCACATCCCCCAGCTGGAGATATTCTCCCACTTCCTCACCGATGAGCTCATGGAGGTGCTCATCCGCAAGACAAACCTGTAAGTTCTTGTAATTTTTTCCAGTTGCAAATACGCATTTCGTGTCATATTGGATATATGTTTCATGAATATCAAAATTCTACAAGTAAAATCTGATATAAATTTTTGCTGTACAATGACTATAATGTCTACCATTCTGTCTCTCAGGTTCTACCGTTCAAAGGACAACCCACAGTCTTTCACATGAAAGGATTGGAGGGGACCCTCTGTCTCAGAGCTTTCGGCCTACATTGGCTGAGGAAGGCCATGGGCTTATTCAAAAAAGACTGAGCAGGAGGGGATTACTGGGTCGACCGGTATCTCTCTGATTCGCGCCCCAGTTCCGGAGACTATGCGATAGGGGATGTTACTATGTCTGAGCCTGATACTCCACGTGGTGGAGAGGGGAGTCATCCCCTGAGACCGCCGTGGAAGTTGAGGCCAGCACGATCGAATTTCCAGTGCCAATTCGCGTGGTCTATAATCGGAGAAGATCACGGTTCGAAGTCTTGGAAATCTCGTGGGAGCTCTGTAGCCGTGATCCTTCAAACCCCAGCACGCAGCTTCAGGGTTAGTTTATTAAGCTCGCGGTCAGTGAATGGCCCGAGCCAAGGCTATACATCCGAGCCTTCGAAATTTACAACGGGCAAGGACAAAGGCGACTAACCTGCATCCCAGAGGGCTGGTATTGCCCGGCGCAAACCCCATGTAGTCGCCGACTACAATGGTGGGATGAAGGGGGTCGAGGAGTGACAGCTGGTTCAAGTTCGACAGATCTCTCCCCCCCCCACCCAACAAAAAAAAAAGTCCTCAATGAGGGGGAAAGTCATTTTTTCGGTTGAAATATTTCGATTATTTGAAAATTGAGATCTGGGACAGTGGCGTCCTTCCTCTACCCCGAGAACAAGTGTGCCAGGCGTAAAAGCGCCGGGAAGGCATTTAAAAGTTTAAATGTCTACTACCCCACATGGTGGGGATTTAAATTCATTTACCTACCAACTGTCGTTTCTTTTCGTATAGTTTCTTCTGAGTCGTTTTTTTTTAAATAGATTTTTGGGTATAGTATCTATGAGGCTGCTTACAAGCTTCCCATGGCAGAGGCTCCGCGGCCCCCATGGGTGACGAGCAAGAATCAGTATTGATTTTCCCAGCGCGAGTGTACACACGCTGGATTCTCTCACGATTTGTAGTTTTTTTTTTTACTCGCTTATGGTGTTTTGTGCTCTCTACATTTTCAAAGTACAATGGGAAAACTAAAAGCAAGATCTGTGGCATTGGGGGAGGGTTTCAAGAAAAGAATGAAAGCATATTGGGAGGAAAGAAAACAAAAACAAAGTGACGAAACGGAACCTCAACTGAGTACGTCACGGGCCGAGCCATGCTTCCCAGCTGGCCAAGTTGCACGTGGACCATGTGACAACAAAAGATGTAATGGACAAAGCTAGAGTATCCCCACGTGTGATCACACAGAAGAAGCAAAGAAATCCCCCCAAATCTAAAGACTACCAACCCGGAGGCTTTGATGCATAGGCCTATACAACATAGGCCTAACCTGGCAACAATGAGTTGGGTGGCGCCCAATGACACCCTCTCCTTTGAGGGACTAATATTTTGTCTCTTATAATACATTCAGATTCACTGATGTATCATATGAGACAAAAGGGGACCAGGGTGCCTATATCAACAATGAGGACTTCCTATGCAGGTGACCTTAGATGACCTGAATGACCTTCCTTGTAAATATGACCTCTTGAGCAGTGTCAGGTATAAGGTAAGGAACAATGCATAAGTTTGTTACCTAAAAAAAAAAAAAAAAAAAAAAAAAAAAAACAGTACTTTACTTTTTATAGTAACCGAAACATATAAATGCATTTTTCTCAATTTTTTTTTTTTAAGGTTTAAACAAAATTAACCAGAATTCTCGACTTCTATTGCTCCGATTTTATTTTTTGTTGGAGCATAGAATTCAGAAAGACATTGTCTTCAAATATGATTATTCATTTTTGTCTATCGCAAAAATTATAGAATCTACGATATATTTTTCAGCGAAATATTATAAAAAAAAAAAATAAATAAATGAATGAATAAATAAAAAAAATATAAAAAATTGCTGAACTTTTGATGACTGTGAGACATATATTTGACGATACAAGAAAGTCTATAAGAGCATTTTTTCTCTTGGGTGATCTTTTAACTCCAGTGCCAAGGAAATTGTTCTACTTAGAATAATTTTCCGTGAATATAATTTTTTTTTGAACATGGGGTAAAATATCTACAATTTTTTTTTTGTTTGTTTGTTTGTTAAAAGTTATGATCCGATTTCTATAAAAATATAACTAGGGATGCATGACAGTCTAACATAAGCTGTAAAAAAATTCATTAGTCTAGACGGAAAATTACGGCCACAGGGAATGAAAATATAAAATGGCGACCAGAAAAATGACTTTCTCCCTTGATCAAGTGGTATAAGAAGGTTTTGTTCAACCTTACTGACATGGCAGTGGTCAACTCCTATTGCTAGTGCACAAGGCACGCTGATGGCGCGCTATGACACAGCTGACCTTCAGGAAGACGCTTAGCAAGGAACTCTTGCGGCGAGGAGGCCATAGTCGAGAGTTCAGGTCACGGTCACGGTCCCAGTCCCGCTCCCCGCCTCTGCTTCTTCAGGGTATCCAATTGCCGGAATTCAGACGCCTAACGGCGATACACACCGTATGCAAAGCGTGCTACAGGGGGAACGGTTGAGGAAGATGACCAAGATGATGTGTTCAGGGTGTGATGTTTCTCTCTGTCGGGTTTCCTGCTCTGAGGAATATCACATTCTGAACGCATCTACGTCGAGGTGGTCCTCCTCACATGACGAATATGTATATATTGTAATAATAAAAAAAATAAAAAAATAAAAAATAAATAAAAAAATAAAATAAATGTAATAGAAAAAAAAATCTTTACATACCCTTCTATACTACACTTATCCTTTACAAAACAATATGAAAAAATATCAGAAAATACAATCTTGACAAGCGAAGCCCATCACCAATATAAATTTATGAAATTATAATAAAAATAATGGAGGATAATTAATACTAATGGCAGATATTAGTATTCCACGAAATGATGAAGTAAAACTACATGAAAATACTGATATGTATTTGGTTTTTATAAAAAAAAAAAAAAAAAAAAAAAAGTAAAACACTGAACAAAAAATTATATCTATATGGAAGTGATAATATAAACCTGTTGAAACTAAAGTTTATTTTACAAGATAAACTTGAAAAAAAATGTAAAGAAAATACACAAATAAACCTAAATTTCAACTCCATGATTACCACACAAAGTATTTATTCAAGACTATAGAAGCAACATTAATAGATATAAACTATGTGAGTCATATATAAAAAAAACTCCTACAGTATCTGATTTATCGGAAAAATGGCAAAATAGAGATCTTCAGAAAAATGATAATACGTGAAAATACAACATAGGTTATAATATTACGAAGAAAAGCAAGGGATGCTGGTATTGGGCATGGAGCGGTCGCGCCATGCTTAGGGTGACGATATGAGCCCCCGGCAGTGAGGCCCGGGCCACTATGAATACACATCAGGAAGTCACCCGTCGGCAAAGGGTTAAGGTTTGTGCACAGTGTGGATGCTAGCACAAGTATTTTTTTATATAGATATTTTACAAGCTCAAACTAGCTGTGTGACCTGTATGACAGAGGACTTCGAGGCACAGGCACTATTA
>NC_051388.1:6207497-6209997 GCF_015228065.2 Penaeus monodon
CTCTCGTCGACCGTAATCCTCCGAGGAGGAGTATAGACCGACGAGAACTGGCGCTGGAAAATTTCGATCGCTGGCCTCAACTTCCACAGGCGGTCATCGGGGGGATGACTCCCCTCGTTGTCCGCCACGTGGAGGTATCGGCTCAGACGATCGAAACGATCCCTCGCCATAGTCTCCGGAAACAGGGGCGTGGAATCAAAGAGATCGGTCGACCAGTAATCCCTCTGCTCAGGCTTTTTGATAAAGCCCATGGCCATCCTCAGGCCAATGTAGGCCGAAAGCTCTGAGACAGAGGTGTCCACCCAATCCTTCATGTGAGAAGAACTGGGGGTTGGCCTTTGACGGTAGAACCTGGAAAGACAAGAATGTAAACATTATAATCATTGTAAACAATAATAAAAAATTATAACAGATTTATTGCAGAATTTTTGTTATTCACGAAACATATATATCCAATATGACGCGAAATGCGTATTTGCAACTGAAAAAAAATTACGTGAACTTACCGGTTTGTCTCGCGGACGAGCACCTCCATGAGCTCGTCGGTGAGGAAGTGGGAGAATATCGTCCAGCGGGCTGGAATCGGCGTCCAGCTCGGGGATGTTGACCCCAGGATGGGCGTCGAAACCAAACTCCCTGGGGACATTCTCCTTCTTCCTCCACCGGAACCCTGGCTGTCCGGGAGCGGTCTTCTCCCGCCTTCGCTCCAAATATTCCGACAACGGCTCATCTGAATCTAGAGTAGTGTCCTGTTGGGACACGTAATCTAGATCAGAATCATCGCCACTGTCGCTGCTGACGTCACTGTCACTGGTGCTGTCCTCGAAACGACGCCTTCCCCTCAGCACGTACCTCTCGCCGCCCTCGCCGTCCGACAGGTCGTCGTAAAACCGAGAGGTACCTGCCGAGGCGGAAGGGTCGTCAGGATAGTCATCAGGACGGGCGGCGGCAGCAGAAGCGGTTGCTTGAACTTTTCGGGGCATCTTCAGGGTATACACAGCAGAAGTAGACTGAATTGGTCAGTGTAAGGCACTTCTACTCATAACCTTCGTCAGCCAATCAGAATGCGCCATTTTCACTTGTGCCCGCACTTTACACAGCAAGGTAAAACTTTCCAGTTCCTCGTTCCCTCGTTCAACTACTGTTGCCCTGTTTGCGCTTGTTTGTGTTGTTTCTTTTCTTTCCTTTCCTTGTATTTATTTTTTTTTCTTTCAGATATGTTACTTTTTGTCTTTTTTCTTGTTCTTCTCCCCCCCCCTTTTTTTTTTTTTTTTTTTTTTTTTTTTTTTTTTTTTTTCTCCCTTCCTTCCTTTCTTCCTATGTCACACTCTCGACCTCCACCCACTCCCGTAATACTCATAAATACGCGTACGTATATGTCTTGTAGCCTCATATTCATAATACAGTAAAATCGTATATTCATATCGGACTGGTACATTCCCCCACTTCCTCCTGACACATACGTACAATTTCTCCACACAGTTACGCGGCGACTCGCATCTTTCGCGAGGCGCGGCCCGATTACTGATGTAATTTTTTAGACGCTAACCTCGGAAGCCCGAGAAGCCTTTATGAAATGCATAGTATAGGAAAAAATGAGAAAAAGTGTTAAAAACTAGTTAATCACATTTTCAGAGGCAAAAAAATAAAATATTATTGTAATTGTAACAAAAACACTCATGGCATGACCATACATGCCCCCGGCATACGGGACAAGGGCACCATGGCATGTAGTACATGCCACCCGGCAGATAGTCCAGGCATGCCATGGCATGTACGTACATGCCACCCGTCGGGAATGGGTTAATGCATAGATTACTAGGCGATATACCACTTGAGGGAAACGACTCCATTATTTGCTATGCCGATGATATTTGCATTAAATCCTCATCCAGGAAGAATGCAAGAGATTCTAGATATATTCTCAGCAAGGGCTATTGAGTGTGGCTTGATAATCTCGACTGAAAAAAAACAAGGCTCTTAATCCAAAGACAATCCCTCTGCCAAGGTTTCATATAAATGACATTGAGCTAGATCTGCCATCAATACAAATACCTTGGGGTGATTGTCAATGATGCAGAGTTCATCAGAAACCTGAAGAAAAGGCTGTGGGAGCGGCTGAAGCCACTTAGGACACTTGTTGGCAAAGACCATGGTATCAATGTCATATTGCAAGACTTTTTACTTGTCATACATACGTCAGTCCATGATTATCATGCATTGCACCTAGTGTTGTACAAGATCAGAGTTGACTAGTTTTAGAACTATACAAAATTAAGCCTTGAGGATCATTCTTGGTGCCCCTAGAACAACAAGAATTGTGAATATGAGAACCAAACTAAACTTACCCTCTGTTTCTTCTTCTTTTAACGGTAGGTTCATGTCTGAGCCGCCGTGGTCACAGCATGATACTTAATTGTAGTTTTCATGTAGTGATGCTCTTGGAGTGAGTACGTGGTAGGGTCTCCAGTTCCTTTCCACGGAGAGTGCCGGTGGTACC
>NC_051388.1:6213836-6231336 GCF_015228065.2 Penaeus monodon
GTCATAAATATTTATGTTTTTTTTTGTCCATCCCACTTTGGCTTTTCTTTTGGTCATCTACATCTTCTGCAGGAACACCACCCCCTGTCTTGAGCAACTCTTTTTTCTTCATTGCATGTTTTCTCCTGTGAATTTGCTATATTATTATTATTTCCATTATCATTATCACTATTATTATCATTAATATCATTATTTCTATCATAATAATTTATTTTTGAAATTATTATTATCATTATTACTATCATTATCATCACTGTTATCACTGAATATGCATAAATTTACTTACTTTCCCTTTACTCGCTCCCACATCTTCCTTACTTGCTTTTCCGTTCTTTTGTCGCCGACAGAGGCAGCATTAAAAATATTAGTGATTCCTTTCCAGGCTTCTTTCTTTTTCCGGGTAATCTTGTGCTCGAGGTTTTTATCACATACAATGTGATGAATACCATCTGCGTGCAATCTTTTTCTCACTGTTCGACTTGTTACTGGGAGTTGCAATTCTTCTTGTATACTAACTGCATTGGTGAAGGGGTTCACCTCCACCATCTCCCTGATCTGAACATCTTGATCTTCGGTTGTCTTTCGTGGAGCACCGGAACGAGGGCGATCGTTCAGGGTGCTCTCCTCCTCCCACCTCTTTATCCACCTGTAAATTACAGACCGGGAGATACCCAGCTCCCTGGAAATTTCACTAGGAGAGAGACCACTTTCTCTCATCCCAATGATACGACCACGATTTTCAATTTTAGTCTGCCTTGTGTTCATCTTCAAGAATGTCTGCTAAGTCTTTCACTGGCAACCTCGTTTTCACCTCTGATTTCACATACATCTATTGTAAAGACTTTGTGCAATAAATGTGCATATTCTACAAAAGTTTTTTCTTGTTCTTTATCTAAATTACTAAACTTCTGCCTGTAATGTTCTGCAGTTTATTGATAACTCAATAACAAAACATTTTTAACTTGTACATAATCACTCTGCTGTGAAGCAGCATGACTGAGATAAGTGGAACGCCCTTTTCCTTTAAGTGCAAACTGAACTAATAAAGGCCAAAACTGAGTAGGCCAATTCAAAGACTTGGCAACCTGTTCAAAATTAAGAAAAAATTCTTGAGGATCTCTTTAAAAAAATGTGGAACAAATCTAGTGACTTTGGTGGTATCAAACACTGGTTGTACATCAAAGTTAACCATTGATGGATTTTCGGCCCTAGCCTTAATAAGTTGTAAATGATGTTGCCGTTATCTCTATTTCCTCTATTTCTCTATCAAATTTATATTTCTCAAAGTGTAGCTTTTGCAGTTCAAGGGGATCAGCTTTCTTTTCAACATTTGGATTTACTGTATCATTAACATAAAAGTTAACAGCCTATGATGGCAGTATATCCTCTTCCACTAGTGTCTGCAAGACTAGCTCCCTTATCTCCTGTTTACAAGTGCCACACTTTACAGGAATTTGAAAATGTTTAGCTAAATTAGTCCAGTCATCTTTTTTGCATTTATCTAAGTCCACAGTAGAAGGCTTCTCAAGAAATTCTTCCAAATTAAACATCTTGAATTGAAACTGACATCACAACAAAATGAAAATTCAAGCAAATTTGTAGTATTAAGCCATAAGTAATCAACTTCATTTATCAGTTAAGCAAACTTGTTTTCATGTTAATTATCAAACAGTTTGGCTTAGTCTACAAAGTTATGAAAGGTTGATTGGTCAAAGTAAATTCAGAAAAAGGATTAGGACTTCACTTTACATAAAAGTTCTCATGTGGCTTTCTCATGAAAATTTCCTTCAGTCAGGTCCCCATGTCACACGCACCTGCATCCACCTAGGCTTCCATGTCTAGGGTATGATTAATATTTCCATTGAAACAAATGTTTTTAAGACCTAGATGGACAGTGTTGTAAACTATTGTTCAGCATTGACTAATAATTAGGGTAGATCAATAATAGAATGAATGAACAATAACTAAGTAATTCTTTAAGAAAAGAAGCAATACACAATTAGAAACATCAATTATCCATCAAAGGTAAAAAACGGTTTAGAAAACTAGTAAAAAATGAGTCATAAAATAGGTGATAAATCTGAAAAGTTTAGAGTCATTCCTTTTACCCAAAATAATACATAAAACATTGGTAACTTATAAAAGAGCAATGTGGCCCATGGCACTGCTTGCTCTGACCGACTAAATCAGTAACAAACTGGTTCAGGTATTTCACTTAAGGGACCGTCCCACGAGATGGGGGGGGGGGGGGTTAAAAAACGGCCGTAGAGATTTCATTTTTTTATTGTAAATGCTGTGTCCCCGCGTTTCACGTTGATAACTATGGGAAAAAAGGAGACAGAAAGAAATGTTAGTAAATACATGGTGCCATTCTAATTACATCTACTTACTTAATATTAATACTACACTAATTTAATTATTACCAAATGAAAGCTAAGGAAATTATCTACAAATGTGCCAAGTTAAAATATACAAAACCGCATTTTAACAACCAAAGAAAAAATCGTAAAAAAGGTAAACTAAATAATCTGATTTACCATAACGAAAAAATCTTTATAAATTTTATAAAAAATAGACTCCGATTTCTTGCTTTGCAGAAATATAGGCAATAAAAAGACGAAGAAAATGATACCAAAATGAAGAAAATCGAACAATAAATAACGGAACAGAATAACAGAATGTAGCGCTTACTCACGTTTTGAGATAGAGCACGTCAAAGATGACAGGTGAGGTGACGCGGGAAGGTGGGCGGGGTCAGACGGCTAAAATCCTCCAGCTCAAAGACTATACAGTTCTTCTTGGAGTTTCTTATTACGCATTTTTATTCTGGGGGCCATATTCATCCTTCGGTTTGCTCTTGGAGAATTTTCTGCCGTATTTTTGTCCGCTCTAGACCCATGATGGTGTCGAGACAGCTAGTCTCGTAGCCAGCGTTATAGTTTGCGACAGCCACGGCGCATGCAAAATCAAGCATAGGCTTGTTGCCATTTTTGTGCTTCTGGCTAATCCTCCAAATACGAGCGTGCAAGGACTCGTTGGTATTTTGCGTCCTGCCTGCCAAGCACTTCATCATGATCTCGTCCGATGTTAGGCGATTATACACGTCTTTTACCTGAGTCAATTCCTCTGGCGACAGCTGGAAGTGCACTTTCATGGACTTATGGCTATTTGGCACTTTTTCACTTGTAATAGCATAATTGAAAAAGCACCATGAGTCCTTCGTTTTAGGGCAAAGCTGGTGCGTGGGGTTTTCATCTGTCGAGGAGCAATGATAAAATGACGCAAGGATGTCATTTCTCATAACATCTGGAGAGGTTCCTTTCTGGCGCCGGACAGCGATACCGAAGTATCGCGTCAGATGATCGATGACGTGATCTGTAAGCCTATGTCTCCCACCAAGGCTTCTCTATCTTTCCTTCCCTTGTGTCGTTATTTCTGTAGCGACTTGCTTCAATTTACGTAAAGAAGTACCGAGGCGCTTCGCTACATGGTTGATGCATTCTTCCTTTACGACCGGATTGTCTTCATAAGGCCCTGGGCCCATCATTCATGCTTCTTACAGCATAGAAGGCATTGCTGTCTCCATCGGAGATGAATGCTGTGTACATAAGCTGGTAATTGAGAGAGCGTCCCCACAGCATCACAGCAGCAGCACCTTCCATCGCACCTGAAGACCCCTCATGGTTCACATGGCAGCTGTCAGCATGTCCGGCATGCCACTCCGCAAACTCGTGTTCTTTCATTTCCTTTTAGTGTTTTACACACGCTTCACACAATGAACTCATAGTCTGGTAATCTAAAATGAGGCCAGTATTAGCATCTATAATCGCACCGGCGCCTAACTTCGATTTATGACCTCTATTATGCCACGAGCCATCGTAACTCACATCAATGCTCAGGTTACATTATGCATCTCTAGGCCTACCCAGTTCATTTTCATAATATTCAATAACACTTTTTCTATTCTGTTCTAGAATATTACGTGTGTGTTCTATCGCCTTCTCTGTAATATAAGTTCTGTAGCGCGCGAAGGTTGCGTCCGTGAAGTGCGAGAGACTGAAGTACCCACATAACCTCTCAGTCCCTCGGTACCACCATCCCAGCAACATCATTACGTAGCAAATAACTAGAGTCACAACACTTATGTCCTCTCTTTAAGTTTTTCTATCGTTCGTTTCCATTGCAATAAAATTACATTACTCACATGTAATTATAATGTCTGTGTCCACTTGTTGCTTCGTGAATACACACTTCATTCTAGTAGCAAAACACTGGCTACAACTCACATTGCGTGTCAATTCCTCCAGTCTATCCTTCCTTATTATGATATTTGTGATGTTCTCCACATTCTTGCCGTGTTTTGTTATAAAACTCTTACGTTTTTCAGCCGAGGTAAATGCACGTGGTGGGGGTGGCGTCAGAGAGGTGGAGGGTGTGGGGGGGAGCGCGAGTGTTCTCGCGTGGTGCCAGACGCCACTTCCTCAATATCTTCACCGTATGTTTCTATGGCCTTCTCTTTTCCTTTTTTTTATCTTGAAAGGCCTTCCTTGCCCTCTCAGCACTCTCCCGTAGTTGTTGCAGGCGTTTCTTAGCCTTCGGCATGACGGCTACGCAAAATTAGCAGAACAAAATTGGAGTGACAAGAGATGCACTGACGGATTCATCTCCCCCAGACCCCCTCCCCCAGACCCCCTCACACACCACCTCCACCAGTCCCTCGGATAGTTGCCAGATACGTCAATTTTTCAGATTATTAAAATTAATTATTGCGATTGCTTTATTTACAGCGATTCTAATGCGAAACAAGCGCTGATGATCGATCGTGTGACATGTCAAGAGTCATCCCTCTTAGGAAATGGGCGTCTAAACCCATTTCTATGGTAGATAATATAACGAAACTTACTGAGTGTTGCCATATAATAGAAGAATTTTTGTGATTTTTTTCACATTTGGTCACTTTTAAAAAAATTTCGGTCAAAATCATGCGGGACGGTCCCTCAATATATAAACACCTTACACTCTTTGACCCACCTTTACAATGTAAATAACGCAAAGGGTAGACATTAAGCAATCTTTCTAGAACTTACGAAAAGCAACCATGGCTTAATTACTCAAATTTCCGGCTTGAAAACAAACAAGGATTTGCACACCAACACCAATGTTTATTTCCCATGATGTCGGGCAACTACAAAGCAGTAGTTGGAAATCCACCAAAGTTAGTTACGTTCATTAATAGTTAGAATTTAAGTAAATTTCTTAAAATAATCTTGGTTATTTTAATTTATACTACTTCCAAAATCATTAACTATATTATTACTAAGACAATTAATATATTCCATTAAAAAATACTTACCTGTACGAATAACTCACAGTAATGGAAGAAAAAAGATTATGGGTGGACTTTTAAACTGGACACTGGGATATCCATGACATATATATATATATATATATATATATATATATATATATATATATATATATATATATATATTGTTACGCCGACCGCCTCGTCTCTCTGCCACTAACACAAGGCAGGCTAGGCAGACGGCGTGTTATCCACAGGGTCGTGAACACTGAACAGCTCCAAGAGGCACCGAGCACCACAGCGTCCCAGAACACCACGAGGGGAAACGCCAAGTGGCGAGGCAGAGCACGAAAGAAACACAAAATGACTGTCTTTCCTTTATTTACACAAGTTATTTACCCGTACACTTTTCTATAGGCACAATACAGGGGGGACACCAGCATGTCACACTGCACGATACAGCTTATAACAGGGCAACACAGTTTATATCAGGTCACAAGGGCACACACGAGGTCTTCACAGGAGCAGCACCCAACCGCGTCTCTCTCTAGGCTTGTTCCTCCGCTCCTCCGCTCACAGCCAGCTGCGCCTTGTTTGCCCAGGGTCCTTTTCATGTTAACACATGCCCAGGTCATCCTTTTCATGTTAACACGTGTTTCGCACCCGAGACAAAGACCCACTGGCGTAGCAATTTTATATTATAATATATATATATATTATAAAATATATATATATATATATATAGTATATATATATATAGACACACACACACACATATCATATTATATATATAATAATAATTATAATATTATATATATATATATATATATATAATATATATATATTTGTGTGTGGTGTGTGTGTGTGTGGTGTGGTGTGGTGTGTGTGTGTGTGTGTGGGGTGTGGTGTGTGTGTGTGTGTGTGTGGCATATATATACATTATATATATATATATATATATATATATATATATATATATATATATATATATATATATATATGCATATATATATATATATATATATTTTATATATATATATATATATGCATATATATGATATATATATATTTTATAAAATATATATAATAGATAATATATATTATATATTGTGGTGTGTGTGTGGGGTGGTGTGTGTGTGTGGGTGTGTGTGTGTGGGTATGTGTGGGGTGTGGGTGTGTGTGTGCATATATATATATATATATATGTATATAATATATATGCAATATAATATATATATAATATATATAGATATCAAAATATATATATGCATGTATAATATATTTTTATATATTTATATAATATATATATATATCTATAATATATATGCATATATAATATATATATATATATATTATATATATATATATATATATATATATATATATATATATATATAAAATATAATTATATATATATATATATATATATATATATTATATATATTATATATTATATATACTATATATTTTATATACCCCTGGTTCCCCTCAAAACTCTCTGTCCCCCTAGGGCCACCTAAGGGTTTCACTTGGAAGACTAAGGAAGGAGGAGGTGCCCGTGGGTCCATGGCAGTCCTGACCCTTCACAGAACTCACAACCTGATGGCCAGTTGCTCTGTGGGAGCTCTTTAAACGCGTAAAACCCGAAACAGCCAGGAGTCATTGGCGTATGCCGGGCAAGGAGAATTCCTCTCACTGGAGACATTAGAGGCCACTGAAGCTGTCGCATGGCTCGGCTATGGTAATCAAGTTTTGCGTCACTCCATGGTGCGTGGGGCTCGGACACTGCTGAGAAGGGACAAGGAACAGTTCATCAGGAATTTTGCTGAGGAGGTTGAAGGCCTTTCTTGGTAAACGGCCTTTGCCCTGTCTACCAAGCCCTGAGAAAGCTGAACTCTAAGCCTCCCTCACAGATGATTTGCAGTCCGATCAGCGAGGGTTTGGATCATCTCAGATCGTGTTGGGGTTCGTGAACCGTTGGGTATTTTGATCAGTTGTACAGGTAATCCTCCAACAGTTAGCTGGATGCAAGCGATGTCACAGTACCTGTTCCAGACCCACCCATCAGCAAGGAACCTCCTACCCTAACGGAAGTTAGGATGGCGATTTCCAAGCTGAAGAGTGGGAAAGCGGGAGGCATATGTGATATTCCTGCTGAACTGCTAAAGGCTGGGGGTGAACCTATGGCTCGGGGGCCCGTTTACAGTCCTGACTGCCATCTGGCAGTCTGGTACCTGCCAGATGGCCCCCTGACCTGCTGAGGGGCATGGCCATCCTTCTCTGGAAGGGAAAGGGATCGTTGGATTGTAGCAATACCGTGGCATTACACTGGTCAGCATACCAGGCAAAGTTTTCGCCTACACCCTTCTGAAGCGGATCAGCAACCACCTACTGAGGCATCAGAGCCCGGGGAGCAATCAACAAGCCCTACAATAGCCCAAATACTAGCGCTTCGAGTGATTGCGGAACGCCGTAGTTAGTTTGGTCTTGGGTTGCTTGCAGCCTACATCGACCTCAAGAAGGCGTTTGCATCGGGAATCGCTATGGAGATCTTGAGATCGGAATTCCGACGCAGTTTATTGGCCTAATAGCAAGCCTTATACTGGTACTGAAAGTGCTGTAAAGTGTGGTGGGGGTCTGTCGAACTTCTTCCCTGTTAATTCAGGGGTGAGGCAAGGCTGTGCCCTTGCCCAACACTTTTCAACACCTGTAGGGACTAGATAATGGGAAAAAAAGCTACTAGCCAAAGTCATGTGGACAACACTAGGCAATATTAGGTCTTAGACCTTGACTTTGCTGATGATGTTGCTATCCTGTCTGAGCCCCTGGAGTCACTGGTGACGGCTCTTGATGCATTTAGCAATGGGGCGAAGCCCTTAGGCCTAGGGGGTCTCCTGGACCAAGCCCAAAGATTCAGGATTTTGGGGGCCCTGTTAGAGGAACCCGTTCAGTCGATCCATGCTTGTGGCGAGGACTTTGAAGTTACAGAGAGTTTTACATCCCTTGGTAACGTAGTCCATATCTCTGGGCTGTCAGACCAAGAAGTCAATAGAGGGATTGGTCTGGAAACCCAGGAGCCGTAAACTCGATCAACAAGAGCATTCGGAGATGTCGGAACCTATGCAGAAAGACCAAGATACATGTCTTTAAGGCCTTGATACTGCCAGTTTTGCTCTATAAAGCAAACTGGATGCTATCCGTGTCCTGGGAGTCTCGTCTTGATCCCTTTTTGTAACAAGTCCCTTGGCCAGATCATGGGGTACAGTTGGCAGGACTATGTGTCCAACTGACGCTTGCACCATCAGGTTGTCTCTCTGCGAGACAACCCTGGGTGGAGGAGGCCTGTGGGAGACCCAGGAGGTCATGGCTTGAGCAGCTCGACAAGACCTGTTGCGAGGAATTAGAGATGGGCCGTGGCCTGCCTGGAGACTCGTCTTGAGGGTTGGAAGTGAAGGGTGGGAGCAGCCTTGTGCCCCCATCAGCGTTAGCCCCTGATGATGATGATGATATATATATATATATATAATATATATATATATATATATATATATATATATATATATTATATTATATATATATATATATATATATATATATATATATATATATATATTACATATATATATATATATATATATTATATATATATATATATATATATATATATATATATATATATATATATATATATATATATATATATATATACATACCATTCAGACCCGAGATAAAACTGCTGAAGGGCATTACACCAAAACACTATCCTATGATCTTTATGTGTAATATAAGGTATCTAAATAGTCTATAATTCATTTCATGTCTTAGGGGGGCCTTGAGGCACTGGCAATTGTGATGATATCTCGGACTCCTGGAGTTGAAACTTTTCATTTATGTTTGTTTTCACAGTTGTTGTAAATTTTTGCTTTAAGGATATATAGATGAATTAATATAAAACAAATTTTATTTTCAATTATTGCATATCTGCAATCCATACTAGCAGTAAATAAAGAAGAATCCTTCTGCAAAATGGTAGAATACATATATAATTTTTAAAAATAAATATATTCTCTCTGTAAATGTGTAGAGAGTTTCATTATCAATTACTACATTGAGGTAAATGAAAAACATCCTTCTATAAAATGATAGAAAAATGCTTGCGTAATTGCAAAAAAAGACATTTTTTTCAGCATGTATAAAAATAGATTCATTAAATTATCATGAAACATAAATCTCCTTTGTGAGCCCATTCTTTAGTGCAAGACTAAAATAAATTGCAATATCACTACTGTAGTTTCCTTCTATGTAATACAGAAGTAACATATATGCACCATGCCAAAAAATAGAAAGCAAATATCAGATCACTTATACATGAAACTCAAAGAAGCAGTTTCTCTTTGCATAGTTGCAGAGAAATATCTTACAAAGAGAACACAATGTTCTGGTTCTGTTCTTACATCCTTCCCTGCAGCATCTTCGGAATGAGTTCTTGTCATCAATGATTATTGGGAGATGGGATGCACCTCTCTTTCTTTAGGCCATGCTTGGCAGAGAAGACCTTTGAAGAATGTTCAGTCTCTGAATCAGTACTGTCTACTGCAAAGAGACTTGTATCTGAAATACTTTGACTGCAGTGGCATGGTCAAGCAAATCACCTGACATTAACTGGTCTGCCAAGATTATTTTGAAGTCCAGATAATGTTTGAATTTTGACTCTATAGCATTTCTGTATTCCAGCCAACAATTGGCAGTCACAACATCAAGCAATGCAATACTACCCTAACAGTCCATTTTTTAGTGTGATTTGGGCTTCTGTAATAGCTGACTTTTGTCCTGGGTAAGACAATAAACTGCACCCTGGGGTTCCCTTGAACAAGGATAGCACCCTATTAGCTCCCTATACCAGGGTTGCGGTGAAACTGTCAGCAGCAGGGCAGTGGATATCTGGTGAAAACACCTTCAGTTCTACTGATTACTGGTTTCACCATATAATATATCTGGCGAATTACAGTGTAACTGTTTTAAAGTGGCAGAGATAGTTCCTCCTAGTTAGTTGGAGACTGCGAGTTGAGAAGGAGCCCGGGGGATTCCACTGACTATTTGATCATGAACATCTACATCCCCCATGGCACTGTTGTATTCTCTTAACACACAGGGCCTCTTTACACCAACATGGGTATTGGAAGCTTTAGACCAACGTTGGCACACATCTTCATCATCAATAGAGAACTCATTGGAAGCCATCAGTACCATCTTTTTGTCATATCAGGCAGTCACAGCTACCTTGATATCATTTCTTACTTGGCAGTCAGATGCACCTCTACCCTCTTTGCTCAAGGTTGCCTCAGTCTTCAATTTTTGCTTTGTCTTAGTCTTTAGTGCCTGTGCCTCGAAGTCCTCTGTCATACAGGTTACACAGCAAGTTTTTAACCCATCTGGGAAAGGTTTGCCTGGAACATGTCTGATACTGATCCTACCTCGAATAGGAATCATGCTCTCATCAATACTGATCTTTGATGGCCTTGGCAACGAGTTCGTACTGCTTCCAGTAGAGGTCTCACTTTCCACAACCTATCTGCTTTCTTGTCCTCTTCCAATATAGTGCTGTCATCAATAACCTTAAGTGAATGTCTGAGATTGAAAAATCTACTCGTGTCATTTTTTTCAGCAATCCAAGGGATCCTAGTTTTTGACTGCCAATACATTTTAAACCTTTGCATCTTTATAACTGACATGGCAAATGTCATTCCTATGAATGTAGCAATTTCTTTGCTGTTTGTATTGATACATGTTCCTTTGGCTTCAATTGATTTCATATTTGTGTAGATTGCAATATCTCCCAAAAATTCCTCACCGACATAAGATAGAAAATACTCAATTGGTTTCAACGGCTTACAAGATCCCAAATTTTTTGCTATATCCTGAGGAGCATGGTCAACAAAAGCTTTATTTCTTGAGTAAAACAATCTTCTTGACTCGCCAACAGTAGAAGACACAGATTTCTACTGGAGATCCACTTCAAAATCTGAGTCCAAAGAAGTGACAGCTTCTTCAACTCCAATCAGTCTCATGGCTGAAGTCACTGCCTTGGTTAGCCAGTCATCTTCACTCTTACTATTCACGTTCATCAAGGAGGTCCAGAAATGTCTGAGATCGACAGCCTGCAAATAATTCATTTTAATACATATTTGTTTCTCACTAGAATATAAGGTCATCTCCCACTTGGGAGTGGTTGCTTCCTGCACCAATATAATAGTGAAGGGACCCTATTAGACAAACTTGATGTTTTTTTTCTAGTAAGATGATTGTGCTAAAGTAACAACAGTGTCTTGTCTTTTGTCTTAAAAATTATTGGAAAATGTTAGCATTAAGCAGAATGATAGAAGTATTATCATAGTGATATGTTATAAAATGTAATGATGCTTTACCTCTTCTGGAACCTGCAGCACCAGCTTGTTGAGGTGTAGATGGGCCTGGTTCACTACTATAGCTTCTTGATGATGGTGCACCACCTAGCCTCATGGGATGTACTTGTAGAGTCATCATGCTTCCTGACAGCTGATGGTTTGCCACCTGCAAAAGTCATACCATTTGATTAAATGTCATAGTTACCCCTTTCACACATTTCTGTAAGACCTGAGTGTCACAGGGATGATCGGTGTTGTGGTAGGTGACATTCAGCATCTATTTTTTTAATAATCAACAAACTTTGGCAATAATGATGGAAACATACACCGACACTTTGATTATCACATCAGCATTGGTATTGCAGTTAATGAACATCAAATATATATATATATATATATATATATATATATATATATATATATATATATATATATATATATATATATATATATATATATATATATATAAATTCAGTCTCACAAGTCCCGACAGCATGTGGATAATGCACTTTTATTTTACTTGTTTTCACTCACTTTGCATCATCATTTAAACTCTTTAAGCACTTACAGTGATGCACTAAGCATTAAAGTACAATAAAATAAGCAAGTTTAACTTCAACACAAACTTTAAAAGAAAAAATAATATTTACCAGAGCTTGTGGATCTCAGTTTTCGTGGCATATTTGTTGAGCTTGTGCCAGCTGTGTTGGCTTCTCAGAGGTTGCTGAATCAATCAGAGAGCAAGACGTCATCACTGACACCACCACTAGGAGCAGCAATTTCCTCTTCTTCGCCCGCAAAGTTCAAAAATCGCTAGAGAAATTGCATTATCAGGATGACTTTGGGTCTCAATGGGATATATATGTGTATATATATTATATATATATATATATATATATATATATATATATATATAATATATATATTATATATATATATATATATATATATATATATATA
This sequence comes from Penaeus monodon, assembly GCF_015228065.2. Taxonomy (NCBI): domain Eukaryota; kingdom Metazoa; phylum Arthropoda; class Malacostraca; order Decapoda; family Penaeidae; genus Penaeus; species Penaeus monodon. The sequence continues at coordinate 6,226,506 of NC_051388.1, forward strand.
TATATATATATTATATATATATATATATTATATATATATATATATATATATATATTATATATATACATATATACATTCATACATTGCAGTAAGCAATGACAAATATGAATACTTAAGAAAATTATGTGTTCTTAAAATTGTATTAATTACTAAGAAAACAGATGTTAGACATTGCTCAGGTACATTAAAGGCATAACTTTTGGGGGGACATAGAGGATGAAATGGACTACTCTTCACCAAATGTAGCTATACCTCACAGTAGCCTATGATTTTTTTTTCTTCCAGGCTGTTCTGTGTCACCACATCTACAAGTGTTCATAACTTTATCATATGTAGCAACTGGTAGCCATAAACTGAGCATTGCTGATTGCGGTGATGTGTCACAAGCATTTGTTAGCATTTGTGTCTCCAGAGTAGCAAGAATGATCGCACACCTGAGGTTGGAGTACATCCACTTCCCCCCATACAATAGAAGAAATAATGTAATGTAAGAATTTATGCTCAGGTTGGATTGACTGACCTACATTGCCATTCAATGCCCAAGCTCCCTACAAGCAGAAGTTTTCAGCTGCAGGAAAGGCTACTTTTCTATAAGTGTTCATGCTATTTGTGGGCCACAGTTAAAGTTTTTAAATATTGTTGCAAGGTGGCCAGGAAGTGTCCATGACAACAGAATGTTTAATTACAGCCACATCTGTCTGGCCATCTACTTAGTGATAGTGGGTATCCATGTTGCAAGTAGTTGCTTACACCAATTATTGACCCAAACATCATTCATGAACAAAGGTACAATGTGGCACACATTAAAACACACAACACCATTGAACATTTGGTTTTCTTAAAAGATTCTCTTGTCTTGGGAAAAAAAAAAAAAAAGTTTGGAAAACACTCAAGTTATAATTGCTGCATGTGCTATACTACATAACCTGGTCATTCAGTACAGAGTAGCAGAGCCAGAAATACATGCAGATGACTAATGAAAATCCTGTTCACTTAATGATACACCATCCAGATCCACCAAACATACAAAAAAATACTGAGGGAAGTGTTTGATGCCAGGGAATCATAAACCAGTATTTCTGATGGCATAGACTGACATAAATTTTTCTCTAATGGAATGTTACTTTTCCATCGTGCTTTTATTTTAATGTTATTGTAATAATGCAGCTTGTTTTATAAATTTTCTGACTTTGACCAGTCGTAGTAAAGCTATCATTTATTTATATAAAACTAATAACTGTTACTGTTTCAAATATTTTTTCATTGATATTTTCATGTTGGTATATTTTACCAATTTCTCATATTTTGAATAATGATATTATTGCACATTATTTTGTAATATTGGTGTTCCTTATCAGCGATATTAACCAAAGGTGCTAAAAATTAAAATTTGCTTGTATTTTTAATATCATCTTTATACATAAAAAAATATATATATTGGTTTTATAAAGGTGTCTTGATAAAGCTATGTAATTAATACTAAAACAAGACAACAAACAAAATCAATACATTACTTCTAAATCAAATTTCTGCTACCATCAGGCACTAAATATAAATGTACAAATCTATAATTACTTATGCAACAGAAAAAAAAACTGTAGTAAAGTAAATAAATATTTATACAGATGAATTTATGAATAAAGAAATCTGTAACTTTGTATTGTCATACTTTAACAAAGAAAAAAAATCATTACTTCCCAGAAATTGCCTTGGCTGCCTCTTGTACTGCAATTGCAGCCTCTTTAATTGCCTGAGTAGCACTTTCGGCAAAGTGTTTGATACTTTTACAGGCTACAATAAACTCTTGTGCGCCCTCTAACTGAGCTTCCTTTATTTTCATGTCCATTTTATGCTCTCTTTCGTGCATCTTTAGGGACTGTTCGTAGCATTCAGCAGCTGGGCTGAATTTCCATTCTTTTTTCCCTTTTTTCGCTTTTTGTTCAACATCACTTTGTAGGGGTGACTGTCTGCTACTGTTCGAAGAACTTGGTCGAAGGTCTTCCAAATCCTCAGCCGTATACACACTTGAGACATGTACTTGAGTATCATCTGGGGGTATTTGCAACTGAGTAGAATTATGAGAGGCTGGATAAGAGAATAAACAAATAATGAATACATAATCTATTAGGATTCCATTGTGGTAAATAGGAGGAGATGCACCATTTTTACAAACATGTTCATTAAATTTTTTTTTGTTAGAACTCTACTACTCACCAGTAAGAGAATCGCTGTCGAACACATTATCAAGATCTCTTACTTCATCACATATGTTGTCATATACTTTGGCTGTCTGTCTGTCATCTACATCTTTTGCAGGAACACCACCCCGTGTCTTGAGCAACTCTTTTTTTTGCATTGCCTGCTGCTGTTTTTTCCTGTGAATTTGATATATTATTACTATTTCCATTATTATTATCACTATTATCATCATTAATATCTTGATTATTATCATCATAATTTATTATTCTTATTACTATTATTATTATTAGTAGTAGTATTATTACTATTATTATTACTATCATTATCCTTATTATTTTTTTAAATCATCATCATTGTTATCATGAATAGAAATTTTTTACTTACTTTCCCTTTAGTCGCTCCCCATCTTCCGAATTTGTTTTTTCCGTCCTTTTGTCCCCGGGCCCGGGCACCCTTTAAAAAATAATGATTTTTCCGGGCTTTTTTTCTTTTCCCCTGGGTAATCTTGGGCTCGAGGTTTCTATACATAAAATGTTTTTTTTCTGTCACAAAAAAGTTTTTAAAAAAGAAAAATCGCGCTTTTTTGCTTTAGAGTACGGGGTCCGTGAAGGGCCTTTTTTCCAGTTTTTTGCACCAAAATTTCGTAAACAAACGACACAGGTGAAACAATTTGTTGCCCGCGGGACTGTCAGGCATACCAACCACCTCTAAGAAATTACTTTTTTAAAACAATTTTAAAACTTTTTTACATATTTAAAAATCAGATATCTATAAATACATACATTTTAAAATAATATTTTTTATAGATAATATTTTAAAAAATATAATTTTTATTTCAAAACACACACACACACACACACACAAATTCTCGGGATATAATATAAATAAATAAAAAATATAATAAAAATAAAAAAAGATAAAAGGGAAAAATAAAATAGGGGGCATAAAAACCCAAACAAAATAAAAATAAATAATATAATAAATAAAAAAATAACACTTAAAATTATAGGAATACATAAAATTTTAAATATAAAAAAAAAAAATAAAATAAATAAATAATAACATACATATTTTGAATAAAAAAAATAATAAATAAAAAATAAAAATATATATAAAATAGGGGAAAAATTTTACAAAAATATAAAATATACAATATATTTTATATTATAAAATATATACATATAAAAAAACACACACACAGACACACACACACAAAACACCACCACACAACACACAACACACACACACACACAAACACACCACCACCACACCCCACATAAAAGTGGATTGTGTGTTTGCGTGGGGGTTTTTATATAAAAAAATATAAAATATATATAATATATCTATAAATATAATTTTAATATTAATATAAAAATAAATATACATAAAAATATCCTAAAAATTTTAAAAAATATATATAATATATATAAAAATTTTATTTATATATATAGGGTAAAAAAAACAAATAAAATATATATATAAATATTATATTATAATTATATAATATTTAAATTATATATATTATATACTATATATTTTAATATATATATATAGATATATATATTATATATTATAATATATATCATTATATATATTTAATATCTATAATTATCTATTATGTTATATATATTTTTATTATATTCAAATATATATACTTTGTATAATAATTTTAAATATATTATATGTATATTAATTATTATAAAACTATACTATATAAAATTGTATATATATAAAATATAAATAATCAATATATAATCATTTGAATATATATATAATATAGATGTAATGTATATATTAATATATATATTTTATTAAAATACACTAAATATATCTATAAATAATTAATATAGTATATATTTAAATTATTTTAATATATAATATATATAATATACTATATTATAGATTATAATTATAGAATATATAAAATATATAAGTAGATATATTTTATTTATATATTAATTATAATATTTATATTTAATAATATATATCTCTTTATATAATACTTATAAATATATTATATTTTATATATATATATATTTTAATATCTTTAATCAAATATATATACTATATACATACTATATATAAATTACTATATAATATAACTTAATCTATATTATATATCAAATATATATATAATATAATTATATATTATATATATCTTTATAATAAATATATATTTAATATATTTTAATAATACCTATATATTACTTTTACTATATATATAAAAATAATATCTATAACATAAAATAATAATAATAACAATAATATATACATATATATAATTATATATTCTTTTATATATATTAATATATATTATATATATATATCATATATATAAAATTATTATATATAAAATATATATATATATATTTAAAAATTATTTTATATTAATAATTTAAATATATACACCTATATATATATATATATCTATATATAATATATTATATATATATAATATATATATATATAATACATATTATATATATATATATCATTATATATTATTATATTATATATATATATATCCCCTTATATAATTATACCATATATATATATATATTTTAATATATTATTTTATATATATATATAAAAATATAATTAATATATAATTAATTATATATCAATATATTTT
>NC_051388.1:6236336-6241156 GCF_015228065.2 Penaeus monodon
TATCGTGAATCATATACTGTATTGGCTGATAAACAATATTACAGAATTCGTAAGCGATGCTATCATGCATTTTTGGGGGCCAAGACAACACCTCTTTTTACTTGCAAACTTTTGTCGACAGCTACGTTATGGTCTAAAGGAAACTAAAGGCACTACCTTTTGAAGTTCCCAAAGGTTGGAAGAAAGTCAACCATACAGATGAATGCTACTTCTGTATGATGAAAACAGATGGATTTTCTAAGAAAACAAGCATCTAATAAGTAGCTAATCTCCAACAGCTATGAACCAGTCCTGATGGTCCCGGAACGGTTATAACTCACTCTAAATAGAGAGCATTGTGACGAGGAAGACGAAGAGTGAGAGACTCACAACGACACCAATGAATGATACAATATAATTCAGGTCAAAGCCCTTCCCCAAAAGGCTCATGATTTAACACATACCTTGCTCCTTCAAAGAGTCGCAGCCACTCTGGGTTCAAGTTATAAGAAAACAATCTCTGCTCTAGTATGAGAATTTGTGAACTTTTGATACCACGGCTAGTACTTGTAGAAAGTTCTGCAATAACGAAGCTAAATTATGCAGGTATCTTCATGTTCACAAATAAAGATTGATGGATCGGCCTTGACAGTGTTTAGTGCTATGAAAAACATGAGGTCCTCAACTGATGCAAGCATTTCTGGAAGCCCAGTCACTATCTTGAGAAATGTAATGACCTTTAGCAAGAAGCCTGGAGTAGAATGATGTTTAAATGCATTTTCTTCATTCTAATTTGATATTTCTAAATGCAGGAATAGTGAAGAGCAGGGAGAAAGTCACAGACATTAGGTAATAAAAGGTACCAGGCGTGGAAGTCACATTTGCAGATTACTGCTGGGCCTCAAAGGGATCTCCAGATTAAAAAACAGTAAATCATCAGATCTTGACACACAGTTAATCTAACAAACATTTGTTATACAACTGTTACTTTAGTTTTGTTTAGTGTTTAACAAACTTAACTATTATGTAATTGCCACATGTATTTCTTTCTTTCTGAATTGCAAGAATTCTAATGCTAGCAATTCATTTAATTTAATCCCATTGTGAGTGTAAAAATCACCTATCTTGTAAACAACTTTCAAAAGTTTTCAAATGCAGACCTGAGTTAAAAGGGATTTATAAGTTAAATATGATCTGCTGATTGCAATAACTCAATTATTTTGCAAGAATATCCATCCATACACAGCATTCCACATTTGGGAGGAAAAGTGTACTGGAAACTGCAAAAAGTTGGCCTTGGCTATTAGGTGGTATGGACCTTGGAATGTTATTCATAGAGTTTTGGGTTTGGGTACCCCTTTATTTTCTCCTTCTGTTAATTTACTTAATTTATTTATTCTGTTTATTTCTTTTATTTGGGTATCTGGTCCCAAATGATTTTCATCTTTTCTTGGATCTCTCTGATGTAATTTCGTTTTCCCACTGGGGAAATGGTGCCATGGGAGAACCCTTGGTTTCTACTAGGGGCGGGTTGTTTACATTAAACTTCCAAGTTTCCGAGATGGTTTGTTTAGTTTTTTTTTTTTTTTGTATACATTTTCAATCACTTAAACTCTTATGGATTTGCCATCTCCTTAGATTCATAAGGAGTTTTCTATGATATATCTTTGGAAATTGGATTTGATGCATCTTTGAAGGGGATTGATTGTTTGATAATTTGAATGAGAAACTATATATAGCTTTATTTATTAATTTATTATTATTTTGAAGTTACCTTGCGTTTGTGATGTGTGTCAGTTCAAGTCAGTTCCGTGACTTGTCTGCGGTTTCTTCGTTACGAGCTGTTTACACTATCTTCACTGTCGCTGTCTCATCGTCTGTCCGTTTTCAAATGATCCCAACTCATTACATTGTTATTATCAGGGACATCACCTGGATCTAGTTCAAAATTCTATTTCATAAGCTTTCGCTTCACTAAAAGTGGCAAGGAGCATGTTCACAGTACCGGGGCTTGTTGTTGAAACTTTTTGATACACCTGAGGTGGAAAAGCCGTATTCGTCCCGATCCGCTGATGCAGCCTTCGCTCAAATTAGTCATCATTACTTTAAACAAGATTGTATTTTTTTTCTTAGATGTGAAAATGGACAACTAATGCGTACCCAACCACAAAAAATCAGTTTTTAAATGTCTATAAATATTCTGAATAAAGCATTTTTTACCTATGACTTGTTTGGTTTAAGCTAATGCATCCGAATGTAAGCAAAAGCTAAAAAACGCAGAAAAACGCGAGATGTAAATGAAATGGTATTTTAAATTTAAAAAAACGCAAGAAAATATATACCATGAACATGTTAATGACACTAATGCTTATTCTGATTTATTAAGCGTTTTAATTTAACCCCAAGAAATCAAACCAGTTATTTCCTCATTTCTTTAATAGATTTGTATAATTGCCATACAGAAAAATGTTCCTCATTCTGATACAACGGAAATATGAGTTAATTCAAAAGTATATGGCATCGGCTGTTCTCTTGGGACTGACCTCGGAATGCCTGCAGAAAATGCGATGTTTTGACACGTGTGTGTGTGTGGTGTGTGTGTGTGTGTGTGTGTGTGTGTGTGTGTGTGTGTGTGTGTGTGTGTGTGTGTGTGTGTGTGTGGGGTGTGTACATATACATTTACATCTGCATATATATATATATATATATATATATATATATATATTATATATATATATATATATATATATATATATATATATATATATATATGAATACACACAGCCCTCAAGAACCAAACTTGTTTACAAGCCCGTAATTCAGTCAAAGTATCACATGGTCTGATATTCTTAGGTCAGTCCCTAGAGTACAGTCGATGCCATATACTTTTGAATCAACTTATATATCCACTGCATCAGAATGAGGAACATTTTTCTGTATGACAATTTTATAATGGCGACTTTCTTTTTATCCCCCTGGCACTATTATAGAAATGAATGAATGTATGTATGTATGTATGTATGTATGTATGTATGTATGTATGTATATATATATATATATAAAATTATATATAATATATATATATATATATATATATATAGTGTGTGTGTGTGTGTGTGTGTGTATACACTTATATGTATATATTCTTATAAGTATATATATATATATACTTACATGTGTGTGTACATACACACACACACACACACACACACACAAAAACACCCACACACCACCCCACACACACACCACCACACCCACACACACACACCACACATATATTTGTATGTATATTATTTATATATTTTATAATAATAATATTATTTATATAGTACACACCTTTAAGTATACTATTCTTTATGAATATATACATATCATATAATCTATGTGCACCCACCACACACACACACACACACACACACCACACACCATACACACACACACACACAACAACCTACACACACACCCCAACCCCACAAAACCACCACACACACACACACACCACCACACAAAAAATATATATAATATTTTTTATAATATATATTTTATTTTATATATTTTATTTAATATTTTATGTATATTAATAAATATATATATATTATATAAAATATTATATTATATTTTAAATTTTCACATATATACATAAAACACATGTTTTATTTTGTGTTGTATGTATTGTATTGATATATTATATATATATATTTTATATATATAATATTATATATTATGTTTATTTTATGTTATATATATTATTATTATATTTATATATATTATAATATTTATTTATATATATATAATATACATACATCATACAACACACAATAACATGTGTATATATTATAATATTATATATATTATATATATATATAATATAAATATTATATATTATACATATATATTATTAATACACTACCATATAACCGTATATTTATATAAAATATATAAATATAATATTATAAAATAATATAATAATGTATTATATATATCACATATAAAACACCACACACCCCCACACACCCCAAAAAAAATTTATTAACACTGTATATATATATTATATAATATATATTATATATATATATATATAATATATATTTTATATATATATTTTATATATATATACATACAATATATATTTAATTATAATATATATATATATATATTAAATATATATACATATATATATATATAATACTAAAACATATATATATGTATATATTTATATATATATTATATATTATATATATAATATTAAATTTTAATAAATAAAATATAATATAAAATTAACACACCCCTGTTATAAATGTTTGTGGGTGGGGTTTGGTGTATGTGTGTGTATAATAATTATATAATATATATATATATATATTATATGTGTGTGGTTTGTGTGTGGTGTATATTATTATATATATTATATAATATAATTATATGTGTGTGTGTGGGGTTGTGTGTGTGTGTTTTGTGGTGTGTGTGTTGGGTGTGTGTGTGTTGTGTGTGTTTTATGTAATATAATTATTAATAATATAATATATATTAAAATATACTATATATATACACACTATATATATTATATAAAAATATATAATATATATATATATATTTACATAATATCAGTATATACTATATATATATATATATATTATACATATAATACATATATTAATATATAATTAAAAATATATATATATATATATTTATATATATAACATAAAATAATATATAATATAAAATTTTATATTTTTTTATTTTAAATTTTTATATATATATAATTTTAATACATTTTTTTATATTATATAATATATATATATATTTTTATATATATATAATATAAAATTTTAAATATATAT
>NC_051388.1:6241256-6253756 GCF_015228065.2 Penaeus monodon
GTCCACAACAAGTGATACATGTCCGAAAGCTTCTCCAAAAAAATAATTATTAATGACCATACGCAGGTTGTCGTTATTTTTTAATGCAATTGTGATATACATGCGAAAGCTTCACAATATAATATTTGCATGCTTAGGTTGCTTATTTGTTGAATTTATACATATACTAATTTAAAAATAACACCAAATATCTACACGAGATAGGTCGAGGTGTGTGTTTGTGCATAGGTGAACATTGCTGCGATAATTTAAACTCTCTGAAAAGCAAGTAACTTGGTGCCACAATCCGCCACCGTTCAACTGCGAACACATTTTGTGTTTGAAGTTTTATATTTCCCACCAAGCACCATGTTGTGGATACCCTGTATCATCCAGCGAATGTTTACAGGCGGGTTTTCTATGCCGGTAGCAGGTGCTCACCTCCTTTGAGGTATCAGCACGATTTTCTTCAGTATTCAACAATCTTGTCCAAGGTTTAGTTTACTTGTTAGGTCACGTGATCTGAAATCGATGATTTGATTGGCTGAAATCCTCTGGAAAATCGCATAAAAAGCCATCCAGAGGGCAAGATAATCACTCGTAAGCTGGATTCTTTAGAAGAAAGATGTCTCACCAACTTTCTACTCACCGCGCCCGCAAGCCTAGGAATTCCCTTGGAATCCGTGTCTTGTCTTACAACGAGGAGACAGTGGACGACCCCCAACCATCCACTTCCAGGGGATATCCTCGCTTGCGAAATGCCCTAGACCCTCTCCTCTATCTGTACTCATCCGCCGACGAAGTTGATGATGAGGTCTCAGATGAGGACTATACACCTCTGAAACTCTCAAGAACAAGTGATCTATCTGTTAAGTTTTCTATCTTTTCTTTGACTTGTAACAATACCTGGGGCTGGATTTACTAAATTCTCTCGTAAAAGCTACCACAAGTAACAATTTACGAGAAGTATCGATTCCTCAACTAGCGACGTTACGACCCATTTTCGAACGCCAACGAGAGCATAAGGGTCTCGTAGCCGTTATGACTGTATTTAGTATCGCTCAGTATCGTAGGGCTTTATTTCCTAAAAGAACGGCTCAGACGACCAATCAGCGTTAAGCTTGGAAATATCGATCAATCACTGCAGTTCATCAAAATATAAACAATGGAGCCTTCACAGATTCAAGGAAGAAAACGTCGCCCAAGTTTTCCAAGCGAAGAGCTGCATGTGTTAGTTGTTGAAGCACAGAAAAGGCAGAAGACTATTGAGGGCCCCCTTTCGTCCACGTTGACAAGCAAAATGAAGAAGATAGCTTGGGAAAGCGTGGCGGAGAAGGTAAACGCTGTGAGCTCCATCGCAAGGACTGTCAGTGAAGTTCGTGGTAAATACACAGACTAAGTCTGTGACCCCCCGCCCCCCCCAAAAAAAAACTGGCCAAGAGAAATCAAGAAAGAACGAAAACAGGCGAGTTTCATTAGTACATATCATTAGCTTAAGCAGACATTAAAGCTTCAAGATTATGTAGGAAGTGTCTTTCAAAAATCATTTGAAGTTTGCCATGACTAAAATCTCAACACAAGCCTTGCTAATCCAATACAATGACAAATAGTTACGTTATCTTATATACCATGAGCATCACAAGCTAGCATACCACCACCTTTTAGACAACAATTTACTATAGACTAAGACAATTTTTATTCCCACAATATTTAGTGTTATTTTGTTGGTCATTACCATTAAACTGAAGAGGCAAAGGTCACTGCAATTGCTTGAGTCACTGTGGTGTATCATGATCTTTCACCTAGATAACTCATATAAACCAAAGTAGTTTATTATGATTGTATCATAGGTTCATTAGAATTTCTTAAAAGTAACCATACTTATTTTTAGGTCTCCCATTGAAGTTTAAATTGAAAGAAGTATATTTTTGATTTTTATCTATCTTTGCATAACTGATAGATGAGTGTCATACAATCTAAACATGCTCAAATCATTCCCCTGAAGAAGGGTAACACCGTAACATGCTCCTAAACTTCCATAGTTATGATTCAGTGATATATACTGAACTTTAATTTTAAGTAAAATTATATTTCTGTGAATTTGCATTATATTCTTAATTTCATTTTATTATTTTATGCCAAGTGTACTATTATTATTTTCTAGGAGGTGGGCAGAGTGAACAACCAGAGCTCACACCAACTGAAGAGCTCATGTCATCAATGATCACCCAATTATGATAGAGGGCATTGGAAAGTTACTAGAGGGAGAAATGGAATCAGATACAGATGGTAAGTCATAAACAAATGATTTCCCATGAAGATTATATATATATCTATATATATATATATCTATATATATATATCTATCTATATATATCTATCTATATATCTATCTATCTATATATATCTATCTATATATATAACTATCTATCTATATATAACTATCTATCTATATATAACTATCTATCTATCTATATATATATATATATATATATATATATATATATTATAGATATATAGATTATATATATATATATATATATATAATATAGATAATATATATATATAGATATATATATATATAAGATATATATATATATATAGATATATATATAATTATTATATATATATGAATATATTATATTATATATATATAATATATAATATATATATATATATATTACTAATATAATATATAATATATATATATATATATATATATATATATATATATATATTATATATATACACTATATATATAACTAATATATAATAATATATATATATATATATATAATATAATATTAATATAAACATTAATATACATACATAATATATACATACATAATATATACATATATAATAATATATACATAATATACAACATATATATATATACATAATATATATACATACATATACATAATATATATATATATACATAATATATATATATATACATATATATATATATATATACATAATATATATATATATACATAATATATATATATACATAATATATATATATACATAATATATATATATATACATAATATATATACCACTTCATTATGATGGCTCACCTGCAAGAAAATAAAAGGTTTGATCAGTTCCTCCTTGCCGCTGCTCATCTGTATCCCACACTCACGGTATGTGGCAAATATTTTTTATAACAAAATAGTTGTCTCTTGGTACGAAGTGCTAAGAAATAGGGGTCCGTATAGGTGTATATATTACCACAGGGTGTCCAGTGGGCATAGCCCTCAGGCTAGGCGTATATATTACCACAGGGGGTCCAGGGGGTGTAGCCCCCTGGCTAGGAATATATAGATTGTAGTGTATAAATCCCACAGGGTTAAGGTTAGGTTGGTTTATTGGTTTGGACACACTGTACGATTACCACGGGGGATGTGGATTATGTGAAACCCCGGTAAAAGTTACCGAGAGTGACGCACTGAGATAGAGAAAAATGGACATTGCCATCTTGTAGAGCATAAAAAATAGACTAGGAATCAATATGAATAAATCTGCAGCGGACTCATGTTTCCCGGAAAATGAGGGAAATAGGCTCTGCATGTCACCGTTCAGAGACTAAGTCCACAACAGCCTGAAAATGGCAGAGTCCATAATTTCTCGTTTTCTATTGCTCCATTTCTTTCATTTTCTATAAATCCATTTTCTATAAGGATCGCGTTTTCCTTTGACCATAGGTCTCGCGTTTTCTGTTGACAACCATGGAAATCATTTCCGATTTGTTATTTATTTCCATCATTATTTTATATTATTTCTAACATTTCCTTTACTTTTTTTATGCTAATACATATATTTGGTTGCTCTCTCAATTGTAGTTGCGGTTTTATGTAGGTTTTCCTTATCATTTATATTATCAGATTCTTAATTATTTAACAATACTACTGCTTGTTTACCGTAATTGCCTCATATATCGGAACAATACACTCGCGGTCGCTTGCTCACTCACTCTCACTTAAGCCGGTGACATGGCAGCAGGAAGCTCCAACTTTTGTCGTCAGTGTGACATGGGGTATGTTCTTTTATATATTAGAGTAATTTGTAATTGTATTGCGTATATTTTATTTGCTCATATCATTACAATTTTACTGATAAATGTTTTTTATGGTAGGTACGGGCAATTTTGGCAGCAATACGGCGGCCACGCCGACCTCTTGCTCGATCTGTGCCGGTCGCACAAATTAATTCAGGCAGCTTTATCTTGTCCAAAGTGCGGTCAAGAATGCCGCATTTGTAATGAACATTATTTTCGGTGCGACAAATCAAAGAAAGTAAATAATAGAACAGTTAGATGCAATTTCAAAAAATCACTTTTTAAGAACACCTGGTTTGATAACAGTAAGCTCGATTTTGAGACTAACTTAAAATTCGTCAATTTGTATGTAAGAGAGGCCTTTTCCTACGAATCTGCACGGAGCGACTTTCAGTTTCCAAACAAGACTATTTGTGATTGGGCAAGCTTCTGTCGGGAGGTTTTAATTTCTTGGTGTTTAGATAATGAGTCAGACCAGATAGGAGGGCCAGGGGAAATTGTTGAAATTGATGAGAGTAAATTTGGTAAAAGAAAATATAACGTTGGTCGACTCATAGAAGGTCAGTGGGTTTTTGGAGGAGTATGCCGCAAAAGTAGGAAATTCTTTTTCGTACCTGTGCAGACGCGTGACTCTCTTACTTTGCTTAAAGTCATTAAAGAGCGAATCCACCCAGGGACAATGGTCATTAGTGATTGTTGGAAGGCATACAACTGTCTTGAAACAGAGGGCTATCAACATTTAACTGTGAATCATTCATACAATTTTGTTGACCCTGACACTAAGGCGCACACCAATACGATCGAGCGGAAATGGAGGGATGCAAAAGCCAAAGTGCCCCGCTTCGGCAGGAGGAGGTACCACTTTATTGGGTATTTGGCTAGGGCCATTTTTATGATGGCCCACCCCGAACAAAATAAGAGATTCCATCAGTTCCTCCTCGCCGCTGCTCGTCTGTACCCCCCACACTGACGGTATGTGGCAATAATTTTTTGTAACGAAATAGATGTCTCTGGGCACGAAGTGGTAAGAAATTGGGGTCCTTATAGGCGTATATATTACCACAGGGGGTCCAGGGGGCAGAGCCCCCTGGCTGGGGAATATATATATCATAGTGTATAAATCCCACAGGGTTAAGGTTAGGTTGGTTTATTGGTTAGGACGCATTGTACGATTACCACAGGGGATGTGAATTATGTGAAATCCCGTAGATTTTCCTTTGCCGACGGACGGGTTTTATTCGCGTAGACTTTTTTGAAAACTGGCGCGTAGGTCCGTAGACTTTCAATGGTGGCGGGAACGTCCGTAGAGTTTCCTTAGCCGATTTTAACCGTATTTTTGTGCTTGTTTACTTCGTTCGTCGGACAATGTTTGGCTCGGGTTTTCGAAAAATCGACTTCTTAACATTTCATAAATCACTTTCTTCGATTTCTGCAGCTTCCTATGGGCACCCAGTGCTATCCATTAACCCCCCCCCCCCTTCAACCCCCGATTCCCCACGCATCCCCCAAGATCGTTGGCGGGAGGAAAGATATAAAAAATCCGATTTTGGAACTTAGTCTCTGAGGGGGTGCGTCGCTCTCGGTAACATTTACCGAAACCCCATAGATTTTTACCAAACAAAAGTTGTATTCCCATAGAGTTTTTGAAAATTGGCGGGGATGTCCGTAGAGTTTTGATAGCCGATTTTAGTCGTTTTTTTTGTGCTTGTTCGTCGGACAAAGTTTGGCTCACATTTTCAAAAATAAATCAACTTTTTAACATTTCATACATCACTTTCTTCGATTTCTGCAGGATCCTATTGACATCCAGTGCTACCCATTACCCCCCCCCTTCAACCCCCAGTTCCCCATGCGTCCCCAAAGATCATTGAGTAAAGGAAAGACATAAAAAATCAGATTTTGGACTAGTCTCTGGGAGGGTGCATCGCTCTCGATAACAATTACCCAAATTAGATGATAGAAATATTGTCAGGGAAAGACCCGAGTCATTAGGAAACTCACCTTGAAAAATTAACCCTTATTTCTAAAAATACCATACCCAATGACCTCCTACACTTAAGCTACATCCTTATCCAGTGCATCCAAAAGAGGAAAAGGAGCAAAGGAATAAAATAAACAAATAAACAAAATCTCGTGTTTGTCCAAGAAGCGATCGTTCCCCTCAAAACGCCCTTCCCCCAATATCTTTATATAAAAAAGTATCATTTTGTACTTAATGGCCCATCAACAATTGGACCCAACCACGAGATTAAGACAAACGAGCAAATGCAATTAAACTACAACCAAGGAGACCAGCATTTAAGAGAAAATAGTGACTTACACGAATAAAATCATTTCGCTTCTAACTCAAAAATCACCAAACCTCAATAACATCTATCAACAGCCCTTTCTCACAATCCAAACAAACAAGGTCGAACCCGACAACAAGGAATAAATCAAGAGAGATAAGAGAGAAAGAAAGAAGAAAAAACTCACGGCATCGCTTCGACACTGCAGCTCGGCGGGAGGGAAGACACTGCCCGTCACTTTTATTTCGCTTATTTCAGCCTTCACGTCGATGATATATATCTCTCCTTCCTCCGGTCTCATCTCCTCGTTTGGCTCTTCCTTCTGTTCCATTTTCCGGGGTTATTGGCGATTCATGGAGGCGTAAAATAGGTACTTCTTATAGGAGATTTTTTTTGTTTCGAGAACGTGTGAGGAAGGTGCACCGATGCCATGGCGTGAGTAAAGGATAAATTGTTTTCGTACTTTCTTTTATGCTGTGATTATTTTTAATCATTTTTATTCACATTTACATGGAGTGAATTTAACATTTAATTCTAATACTTTTAGATTGATGCTTTGTTGTAAAATATTGTAACTAGGGTAGTAATATTTAAATATCTTATCTCTTATTCATGCCTTGTTGAATTCACTAATGCTAGGAAATGTTTCGTTATAATTTATTTCCGAAAATCCCCCCAAAAATATATCCTTGAAATTGTTCGACACATTACAGGATGATATTTCAGTTTTTCAGCAAATATACATGCACTTTCAAGAAAAGAAAAAAAAGCACACACACACGCGCATGCACACACGTACAAGCACACGCAAATGCGTGCGTGCACACACACGCACGTACGCACACGCACACACACACACACACACACACACATATATATATATATATATATATATATATATATATATATATATATATATATATATATATATATATACTATATATATATATATATATATATATATATATATATATATATATATATATATATATATATATATATACCTGCATAAGTACCTAGTATGCGTTGCGCACACTCACACATACTGACATAACTGCATAATTAAATCACCTTACAGTTGTGTTTATTGTTTCTTGCGTCGTTTACTCTGCATGTCGTAAATTTGCGATAGTTGCATATGTTGCTATAGTAACGTACAAGTTATTGCTGTTCTTGTCACTATGAATGTTGTTTCTGTTATTACTGTTATATGATCAACCATAATTGTCTTATTAATAATTATGTGTTTCATCATATGGCAATTATTGATGTTGTTTTTTTGTTATTAACCATTTCTGTTTTTACGTTCGTGTTGTATATGCTTTCCTTTTTCATTGTTGTCGTATATGTTATCTCATACGCTGTTATTTATGTTGTTAACGATGATACTGTTAATAATAGTAATGAAGTTGCTTTTTGCCGTTTGTTATGTGGTTGTTGCCGATCACGTTATAAATGTGTTATATGTTTATCGCACTGGAGCTTATGATGCTATTTACGTTGTTTTTGATGTCCTGAGGTCTTTTTTATGTTGAAGTTTGCGGTTGTATCATTCGTGTTTATTTTATCCTTTTTATTCTGTTTGCACAATTTATGCTTTCTCTCTCTCTCTCTCTCTCTCTCTCTCTCTCTCTCTCTCTCTCTCTCTCTCTCTCTCTCTCTCTCTCTCTCTCTCTCTCTCGCCTCCGGGCTAGTACAGTGGGAACGTGTCGGCCTCTCATCCGAGGGGCCGGCGGTTCGCGTTCCGCCCAGGCACGAGAAGTTGCAATTGTCGCCCGGAGGTTACTGCTGGGCACCACGGCGGGTAAGGGTTAGGTTCAGCCGAGTCAGCATCAGCTGACACACGTGAGCGAGTCGGCATTAGTCGACACAGGCCGGGCTCCCCTCATGGTATAGCCCGGGTGAGGCTAAGCTTCGCATATCGGACTTATCCTTATCTCTCTCTCTCTCTCCCCGTGTTTGTTTTATACTCTTCATGCTGTTTACACTGCTTATGTTTGCTATCTCTCTCTCTCTCTGTTTATTTGTTTTTATATACTCTTCATGCTGTTTACAGTGCTTATGCTTGTACTTTGTCTCTCCTCTCCTCTCTCTCTCTCTCTCTCTCTCTCTCTCTCTCTCTCTCTCTCTCTCTCTCTCTCTCTCTCTCTCTCTCTCTCTCTCTCTCTCTCTCTCTCTCTCTCTAAATTTGATTTCCATTAACTTTAGTATAAAAAAAAAATAGTTTCCCATTGAAATATACTTCCTTGCTTTTAAATAGCAACAATTTATTTCTGTACATCACTGATATTTATTTCATTGATTGAATATTTTCTGCCACATCAACATTTAAGGCCATTTAGCAGTATATACAAAATATAGGGATAGGCTGGTTCTTGGGGCCAAAATCCCCAGGATAAGTATTTTTGTTTGTAGATTTCCAGAATGGTAAAAACAAACAACTTTACCTAGACTCAAAGGTCACACAGCATTATGTTGAAGTATTGTGGCGAAAAAGGTAAACATTAGTTAGCGGGCCGGAACTTCGCAAATCTCAAACGAACAATTAGTTAACGATTTGGCTAAGTGGACAGAAGATGGGGATGAAGAAGCGAAAGAAAAGAAAAAGAGAAGATAATTAGTTGAGGCGAGGGCTGAGGTCCAAGGCAGGGGTGAACCCTACATTGGGCCTCGGTCTCCGCCTCTTAGCCCCCCCCCCCCCCGGCAACAGCGAACAAGGGATTTGGGGGACACATCATTGATAACTTTCCTTCAAGTTGTTTATTAACCTCTGTCTTTGGTGTATTTACATTGAATATGATTTTTAAATGTTTTGCACCTTGTTCTTCGTTTAAACTCCATGCCAGATTATATTTCACCTACAACCATAAGATTGTGTGTGTGTGTGTGTGTGTGTGTGTGTGTGTGTGTGTGTGTGTGTGTG
This sequence comes from Penaeus monodon, assembly GCF_015228065.2. NCBI lineage: Eukaryota > Metazoa > Arthropoda > Malacostraca > Decapoda > Penaeidae > Penaeus > Penaeus monodon. The sequence continues at coordinate 6,250,513 of NC_051388.1, forward strand.
TGTGTGTGTGTGTGTGTGTGTGTGTGTGTGTGTGTGTGTGTGTGTGTGTGTGTGTGTGAGTGTGGAGAGAGAGAGAGTGTGTGTGTGTGTGTGAGTGTGGAGAGAGAGAGAGAGAGAGAGAGTGTGTGTGTGTGTGTGTGTGTGTGTGTGTGTGTGTGTGTGTGTGTGTGTGTGTGTGTGTGTGTGTGTGTGTGTGTGTGTGTGTGCAGTTGTAACCCAGCTTTATATATGTAATGTTACTGAAATATGTATGCCAGTGTTATTCTATTTATCTGTTGTTATATTCTACATGCCTTGTATAATCTTATGTATTGTCACATGCCTATATTCCCACACAGACACATACATATAAGTATGTCCATTGCTTTATCTGTTTATTTGTCTCTCATTGCCACACTAGACATTCCAATGTTGTATTGTCTATTCCCTTTCACAAGAGCTATGCATTGTTGTAATACTACCTTTCATCACCAATGATTGTCATATGTCAAGGACAGGATCTATGCCCATCTTTAGACCACTGTAGGAGATGACAGGCGGACTCCCTGCGGGGAGCCAAGAAGCAACACCTCGCTCTTTGGCGCAGCCGTACTCCATCATACTCTATAATAAAAGGAGTCAAGACATCTTGGTCGTCTACCTTACCCCTAAGCTTGCCACCTACCATACTCTTGTAGGGCCCATCATTCCGGCTCTTACAGTAGTGTATGTTTTGTATGTGTGTGTTTTGTATGTGTGTGTGTGTGTGTGTGTGTGTGTGTGTGTGTGTGTGTGTGTGTGTGTGTGTGTGTGTGTGTGTGTGTGTGTGTGTGTGTGTGTGTGTGTGAGTGTGTGTGTGTGCAGTGTGTGTGTGTGTGTGTGTGTGTGTGTGTGTGTGTGTGTGTGTGTGTGTGTGTGTGTGTGTGTCCATATGTATCATGTGTCTGTGAATGTGCACATACATATATATTCTTCTCCAGCTGCTGTTTTGCTAGTTTTACCAGACATATAAATTTCTTTTATAATGTTTTACTGAATGGAGAGTCATGCCACAATGTGACATTAATGTTATATTTCCACTTTCTTTGGTACATTTTCAGCTGCAAATTCATAGCTTTGTGAACCGTATTCAGAAAAGAAGGACCTAATGGACTACGTCATCTCAAACCACCGCTGGACCGATAGTGACGTCGACAAAGGGTTCGTCCAAGGGATCACTGCTTGCTGTATGGCTGATGCATCGTCGCGCCCCCCGGCGATCCCACGCAGATATATCTCCGCATTGAAGGACCTCCGCGACGATGAGACCATCGTCATCACCCAGGCTGATAAAGGTGGTGGCATTGTTGTTATGGATAAAAGTGATTATTTACATAAAATGAACAATTTACTTTCCGATTCTACTGTTTACAGGAAAGTAACGAAAGGTGAGGGGAAGATGGAGGCTGCCAGGTTCAAGAAAAAGGCGAGGGATTTACTTCTGCGTTCAGCCGAAGGTAAACGCCTACTTCACCTGCTGGAAGAGGCCCCCCGCAACCCGTCCATGAGAGGTCTCCCGAAGGTACACAAACCAGGTGTGCCGATGAGACCGATCACCTCTGGCATTGGCAGCGCTCCCCATCGTTTAGCCAAGGTTTTGGCTAAACCCCTCTCTGGCGCTATGGGGGTCATCAGTGATTCCCACCTGAAGAACTCCGGGGACCTCATCAGACGTCTCCAGAATTCTGGGTATAGAAATAAAAAGCTTGCCAGTTTTGATGTTAAATCCCTCTTTACCAATGTACCCACAGACGAAGCAGTCCGGGCAGTCGAGAGGGTCACCAGCTCCATGACAGACGCAGAACTCCCGCTGCCGAGACACCACTTTGTTCTCCTAGTGAAGTTATGCGTGAACTTCGGATACTTCGAATTTGCTGGGGATGAATACCAGCAGATTAGTGGTCTCGCCATGGGCTCTCCCTTGAGTGCCGTCATGGCTTGCTTGTTCATGGAGACGCTGGAGAGGGATAACTACAGGGATATAATCGGCAAACATTCAACATGGCTTCGCTACGTAGATGACGTCCTCGTCATTGTCCCAGGAGGTCGTGCTTGCAACATACACTAGCGCGGCTCAACTCCGTTCACGAGAAAATCCAGTTCACCGTGGAGGAGGAGGAGAATCAGAAACTACCTTTCCTGGATACTCTGATCCATCGGGGTGACGACGACCTACGTTTCTCTGTATACAGAAAGCCTACTAATAAAGATGATTATATCCATTACTACTCCGCCCACAGCAACAAAACGAAATCTGGTGTTGTGATTGGCTTCTTCCTCAGAGCACTGAGGATCTGCAGCCCTGAATTTCTCGAGGATGAGGTTGCCTATGTAATTAGTTCTTTCATGAAACACAAATATCCCAGAGGCTTCCTGTTCAACCTCAAAAAGAAGGCAGAGAGCATACTTGCAAGAGCAGACCCCGCACCCTCTTCTAGTAATGTTCTCATTTTACCGTCATGTAACATTTCCCAGGCGATCAGCAGATACTTCGGCAAGACAGTGAGAATCGCCAGCACATCCGGGGAAAAGATACATGACTTAATACGTGACAGAAAGCAGCCCGAAAGCAACCCTTGTAGTGTTGTATATCGCATACCCTGCAGCGGTTGCGATACAGCATACTTTGGGGAAACAGGCCGTGGTTTCAGCACCAGGATCAGCGAACATCGAGCTGACATCCGTCACCATAGAACTTCCAACGCCATGGTGGTACATGTAGATGAAGCTGGACATCTACCGAACTGGAAGGATGCAGAAATAGTCCATGGAGGACTGAACAAACTAAAAAGAAAAATTATGGAAGCAGCTTACATCGCGACGGAGAGTAATGTAAACACGGCATCGGGCAGGTTCAGATTATCCAAGGTCACAGCAACAATCCTACGAGCAACGAATAGGAGGTCACAGTCAGGTATTCTGTCAGCTCACGCCTGATATATATTTTCTATGTAATTTTTCTAATGTATGTATTTCTGACGAAGACGCAGTCGAAACCGGTCAAATACATCTCTTGTATTGTGAAGATATTCATTCTCATTCATACCTTATCTCATAGCTTTGTCTTGTAATCCATAATTACTTTACAAAATTGGAGATCATGTTTATACTTCTAAATCTACCACAGTAATGTTTATTCATAATAAAACATTTTGATACTATCAATGTATACATAATCAATTTTACTTAGATAGCATACTTGAAAGATGAAGACACGAGTTGAATT
>NC_051388.1:6258756-6269010 GCF_015228065.2 Penaeus monodon
TCAAATATAACATGTAGCAATGGTTTAACATGTAATGCTACTCTGCAGCTGGTCCTGTTTGCCAAATATCTATATATCTATATATCTATATATCTATCTATCTATCTATCTATCTATCTATCTATATATATATATATATATATATATATATATTTATATTTATATTTATATTTATTATATATATATATATATATATATATTTATATAAAATATTATAATATTATATTTATATATATATTATGTAAAAAGTTATATAATAAATAAATAATATATATATTATGTATGTAATAATATGGGTTAAAAGTTGGCTACTAATACTTGGTAAATAAAACTAGCAAAAGAACATAATAAAAATAAGTATAAAAAAATATTTGTATGTAAGAGCTTCAGATATAAAGAAAAGAAAAATATCGATAAATGGTTTTCAGAAATACCAGCATTACAGATGAAAAATGTATTGTGCTAAAAGACAAACCAGTCATTCATACCACAAACTGAAAGCCGAGGTGAAAAACCCCACTCTTGGTGGGCCCCACCACAAAAGGGAATCAAAACCCTACAGTAAAACTGCCACAATGTTTTCTTTGGGTAAAAAGAAAAGAAAACAAAACAGAAAGTGAATGACAAACTCTGGTAAACCAAACAGGGGATGCCCAAAGTATGCTCTGCTTGATGATACTTGACAGACCCAAAAGTCCCCTACAGCTCTCATCCAAATTTAACTAAAATTGGGTTATTCAAACAATGATAATGTTATATCAATGATAAAAAAGGGGAAGGGAGGCTAAACTGCACATCATTGTAAAAACCTCATGCTGGACAATTGTAATTGTGTTAATCACTCAAGTGGTTAAGAGGGATAAACACATGCACACATTGCTGGGTTCTGTCCTCTCTAGCCATGTGCCTCTGGGGTGTTGCCTCTCATCTCCGCAGATTGGTTTAATGACCAACACAAAATAAAACTATTATAACCTAATAATAAAAAATATATATAAAAGATGACCCATCCAAGGCACTGATCCCCAGCAAAAAAAAAAAAGAAACCACACGCGCTCATACCTACTCAGTTTATGGCCAGAGCATCGGTCTGAAGCTCCATGTCAAATGTTTCTGGGGTTCGGAAGCTTCTTTTTAAATGCCTATGCCATCAGACATATGTTCCTCGGCTTAAAAGGGTTCCGAGGCCCCTACTTGAAGAAAAACTTGGGAAAGGTTTGCCAGGGGCAAAGGAGCCGGCTGCACCAAGAGAAGGAGGGAAGAGGAAAATTTACAGACAAATCAAGATTTTTAAAACCTACAAAACAGAACTTCAAGATTCTGCTGAAACTTTTTATAATTTCTCTCTTAACCAAAGGGTAATCAAGGGTGACTTTTAACCATGTTCAAGGTTTTGTTAATACCGGTTACCAATTTTATCTTTACCTTGCTTGTAGTCATATTGCATTTGAATACCTGGAACAATGATCTTAATAAAAAGAATTCTTAGGGAGAAAAACAGATTCTTCATGGGAAAATAGAGTTCTTATTGAATTTACATACTGAAATTGGTTCAAAACTAATTTCACTCATTATTTTTAGTTCTCAGATTAAGTGAAAGAAAAAACATGTCAAATTTTCTCGACAAGAAGAGCGGAGAAAAAATTGAGAGGATAGTAAAACAAAAGGGAAATCGCCTCCAATATCACCCCTTAAAAAAAAATTTACCACGTGGTCTAAACTCCTTAATGCTCTACTCGAAAGATGAGGAAACAACCTTGTATTCTGGCCCTCCCCAGTCTGCTAGGTGGGGGGGGGATGAGGGAAAAACAAGAAAAGACCCTACCAAAAGTTTTCGTCGATGGTGGAATTTTCACTCTTAGGCCATTCCTCTTGGGTTTTGGGGTACTTTTGTTTTCGGAGGCGTTGTCGGGAAACAAAACTCAAGGCCACCCCGTCGTGGGTTCCATTTGGCATCTCCTTTCCAAAACCCTTTTACAGCATAGGCTCTCACTTCAAGCTTGCCCTTGCGCAAATTTTAAAAATCAAGATATCTGAAAATTTATTGAGATGAGTAGGGTGAGGAAGGGAGGAGAAAGAGAAAAGGGAAAGAGAGAAAGAGGAAGAAAGAAAGGAGGAGGAGAGGAGGGAAAAAGAGAAGGAGGAAGAGAGAGAGAGGGGAAGAGAAAAGAGAAGAGGGAGGTGGGAGAAGAGAAAAGAGGAGAGAAGAGAGGAGAGGGAGGGGAAAAGGAGAGAGGGAAGAGAGAAGAAGAGAGAGAGAGAGAGGGAGAGAGAGAGGAGAGAAGAGAGAGACTCAGAGAGAAGAGACTCAGAGAGAGAAAAACCAGAAGAGAGAGAGAGAGAGAGAGAGAAGAAGGAGAGGAGAGAGGAAGAGAAGGAGAGAGAGAAAAGAGAGAGAGAGAAGAAGAGAGAGAGAGAGAGAAGCAGACCATAATTTCAACTTTATTTATATACAAGTTTACATGATTATGTCCTCCCCATCCACCAAATTATATAATTTACATAAAAAAAAAAAAACAACACTATGAGCAAATATTATCAATGTTCCACTGATATCACATGTCAAGCAACAAAACTTTTGTGAAACACTTTCCTCAAATTTTGAAAGAAAAAAAAAATAATAATAAATAATAAAAATATTTTTTTTGTTTAAACTTTTTTTCCCCCTTTTTTTGAGAGATTTGTGTGAAATCTTAAATGACTTTTCACTAAGACAAAACATTATGTAATAATTCAAACAATTATGAAAATTTCCCTACACTCCGAAATCTTACCTTAGATTCTCCTATTCATTTTCTTTTGCCCTCGTCCTCTCTCATGGGCGAGTGAGGGGGAAAAACTCGGGAGTCCTTGCTTGAAATTTAGCTGTTTGTAACATTCGTGTGTGGGTCGTCCAAGCACCTTCATCCATGTGAACTCCACCGAACACTCTGGGCGTATCATACATTTTGCAATCCTGTTGGAAAAAAAGTACAAGGGGATGAGCTACTTTTTATATAAAATTAATTCTTGAAATCCTAAAAAGTTATTATTCTTTCCTTGTAAACAAAAAAATAAAATTTTAAAACAAAAAAAAAAAAAAAAAAGGAAAAACAAAAAAAAAAAAAAAAAGAAAAAAAAAAAAAAAAAAAAAAGAATTTTTACTATAATTAACTCATCATCTCTACTTTACATGGAATAGAGAGGCAGGGAAAACTTGATTCTAGTTGTCTTTAATCATAAAAGTGAATGGCTCACTCTTTGGAATTACAGTCATAAAAAATAAATAAAAATAAAAAACTTAATTCTGGCAATGAAGAACAATAGTAATAAATATGACATATCAATATAATATCAACCTCTATAAATACCATGCACTTGCTCCCCATAAAAATAAAATAAAAACAAATTCGCTTAAATACCTCACTCGAGAATACTGCTCTGATCAACCCTCTCGTCTGAGGTGAGGGGATGAGGCCGACACGATGGGCAATGAACTCATCGCTACACTACAGTCGAGTTCTCCTCTAACTGCACCCAGTCCATAGCACTGTTGGGGTTTCAGCAATGAAGACTCGCGCAGGCCTATTGGCCACACTGGAGGGAGAAGAAGAATGTACTTTTAAGAGATTATAAAATCATATATAATATATATAGATAATTTAGAAGAGGGGAAGGAATGATCTAATGAAAAATGATAGGTCCTCAATATAAATTTTTGTGACTATATTTTTGCAAACTCCTTTGAAACTTGGCAAACGCCCTGTTAGATGAACATCTCGATACTGGTCCCAGTACTTTTTTTTATTCTTTTTACCAGAGGGCTATAATGTGGAGAAGTGGCGATCACTGAATTTATGCCATGGCAGCATTGACAGACAATTCTTGTTAAATTCACTTATAGTTTCACCTTCACAACACTAATGGTACAAGGTAAAGTTTGCTGTATGACGAAAGACAGAAAGATACGGAACATTTCATCTATGGTATCTCCTTTGCAAGTTGATAATAAGAAATTATCAACACTTAATATTTGAGATCATTTGTGGATGTTACTGTGTTTCCATCACTGAATGTATATTTGCATAATTTCTAATAGAATTAAAGACCAAATATGGTATGCTTACTACTGCATTTATTGAATTCATTCATCTGAAAGACAATGGGATATATTGCAACCCAAATAAAATACCAAATGATACAAAATTTGGGAACAATATAACTAACCATTCACAAAATTTCTTCCATAATAACAACTGATTGTAAAGGTGTCTAAAACTATATCTCTTCCTACATTCAATGGATATCAATGATTATGATCTTGAACCTCATATCCCATAAATATTTCAGGGATTTTTAGCTAATCACAACCAAAAGCTAACATAACTCAGACTTGTTAAGCTCAGTGTGTAGTATTTGTACCACACACTTTAGGCTAGAAGAGTGTATATTTATTTTCTTAAAAGGGACTTTCCTGTGGGTATATTCAAACCTCTAAGCAAAATTAATATCATGTCTATTCTTTCTGTATCAGAATAATATAATAAAAAAAAAAACTGAATATAACATATGACATATATACACACATGTAAAAGTTGTACAAAAAGTCTATGCCACAAGGGGTATACACATGGAATGTTTATGGTAGTCTACAATTTTTTAATTTCTCTTTCTGACAATATCTTTGGTATGTGTAAACTCTTTTATGTAAGCCTAACAGTGACTGTCAAATCACTTCCTTTATATGAGTAATATTTATTTTAATTCCTGCAATTGCTTAATACTCCACCAGCTCTAATTGGCCTTCAATATAATTCCCTTATATATAATGGGGGTTTCCTGGTTCTATGATTGAGGTCCCTTGAAACCATGTGTAAGTCTTTATTGTTTCTTATTGCTGGTACTAATTACTCTACGTAAAATCTGGGTAACTGTTACTAATGACTTCAATATCACTGAGCTACCATTAATGTCTACTAATATCTAGAGATGATTCTGGAAAATTCTGGAAGCAAGAGAATAAAATATACAGGCAGACTGCTTGTAATCTACATAATAATACTGATAACAAACATTATGCTCATATCACAAAAATAATTTAGTTAACTCCATTCCTCATCCTAGGCTTACATTGATACTGGTGTTTTTTTTACTTTCACACAGTCATCCAACCTTGCAATTATTATTCCTTGTTACAATTATTTACATTGTAATATGCCAGAAATATCTTGTTACTTTTCCTTTCAAATGATATTGCAGAAAATACTGGTAACTGCTTTTTCGGCGACTTCACCCAGCCACCTCTGAGAATCCACAAACAACGCTGTATGAACTAAAATCCTTCCTGACCCAGGGGTTTGCCCCAAGAACCCCATCTAATTGCCGTATTTTCCCCATTGGTGGCTCTGTCCTGGACCCCTACCCAATTGCCACAGACTTACTCTCCTCACAGCATTTAACCTATTCTTAAATGGATAGAAAAGACATACTAAAATAGAATATATACAGGCATATATGCATTCAAAAGCTGTGTCTTGCTCCATCTCGAGGACTCTAAAAACTCTGCCAAGCAAATCATTAACATACACCGGAGAGCACCATACAAAATAAAATAAAATCATGTATTTCATTGACTAAAATAATGTAATATAAAAAGTTGCGTCACGTTGATAGGAAACAACTCACCTAAGGTCTGTATCTTCAATATAAAACTTAATATTCTCCTGCGTCAACTCCGTCAAATTCAAAGAGGGCTGATTAGCGTACGGCATTTTGCCAAAGCCTCCACAAAATTCTCGAGAAAAATCAATAAAAAGGACAAGAAATACGAACGAAAAAGGCGAAAATTCGAGAAAACCCGCAGACAAGCTCGCCGCTCGCCGTGTAAACAACAGCTGACTTGACCCAAAACCAGGAATGAAAACAACACTAAATTTCGGAATCTATATTTTTTATTCAAATGGAATTCTGTTATCGTTTTTATTATTTAAAAAATTATATCTAAGTATTTTTAAGATTATGCTTTTATCTACAAGTATGGAAAGATATATATAAAAAAATATATATATAAGAAATATATAAATATAAGAAAATCAGGAATGGAAACAACACTAGTTTTTACAATCTATATTTTATTCTAATTGAATTCTGTTATCATTTTCATCCTAAAAAACGTTATATCTAAATATTTATGTGATTCTATTTTTATCTACTAATAAGTAAAGATATATAAGAAAAAATATGTGATATCCGGACCAAAAAAGATATATATATATTATATATATATATATATATATATATATATATTATATTATATATATAATAGATTATGATAATACATATATATATATATATATATTATATATATATATAAAGAAAATCAGATGAAACAAGACTATTTCTAACTTCTAATTGAATTCTGTTATTGGTTTTTATCTAAAATGTGTTCTATCTAAATATTTGAAATGATTCTGTTTTATCTAATAAAAGGTAATCGAGAATTGAGCGCTATTTTGGAACAATTTGGATTAAAGGTTCCAAATTAATCGTTTTTTTTCAGTGAAATTTCTTGTATATCAATCTCTCTTTTTCCCCTCCCCCCCCTTCCCTCCTTTCTCTTCTCGCCCCCCCCTTCCCCCTTTCTCTCTGTCACTTGTCCGATATATATAATTTTTATTTTCTTTCTTTAATTTCTATGTATGCCTATAAATACATTTTTTTGAAATATACCCCAACTCCTTGGCATACACACATACATAACATGTATATATATATATATAATCATATATATATATATATATATATATATATATATATACTAAATATATATATATATATTGTTTACGCCGACCGCCTCGTCTCTCTGCACCACACAAGGCAGGCTAGGCAGACGGCGTGCTATCCACATTGGTCGTGAATACTGAACATCTTCCAAGAGGCACCGGCACACAGCGTCCCAGACCCCAGGAGGGAAACGCCAAGTGCGAGGGCAGGGCACGAAATAAACGCAAAATGACAGTCATTCTTTATTTACACAAGTTACTTTTACCTGTAACACTTTTCTATAGGCACAATACAGGGGAAACCATCATGTCACACTGCACGATACAGCTTAATAAAGGGCACACAAAGTTTATCAGGTCACAAAGGCACACACGAAGGTCTTCACAGGAGCAGCACCCAGGCAGTCTCTTCTTGGCTTGTCCTCCGCTCCTCCGCTCACAGCCATTGCGTCCTGTTTGCCAGGTCCCCTTTATGTAAAATGCCCGGTCATCCTTTCATGTTAAACATGTTTTGGGACAGAGACAAAAACCCCCGGCGTTGCATTTTATATATAATTTTATATTTTATATATATATAATATATATATATGTAATATATATATTATATTATATATATTATAAATATATAATAAATATTACACAACCTTTTATGTATATATTTATATATAAATATATGTTATTATATATATTATATATATAATATATACTATATTTTATAAAATAATATATATATATTTTATATATAATATAATATATATATATATATATATATATATATATATATATGTACATATGAGAGAAAAAGTGAGAACTTATATTTTGTATGTGTATAAAAACATTTCAAATATGATCTATACATGCTCGCAAACATCTGATTGCAAAACATGATTATTATTTAAACTTTTCAAATATCATTATTGGCTGCAGGTTAAACTAAAACAACCATAAAAAAATAATGCAAAATTAAAAAGTTTTGCACTTTCTTGGTAACGGATAATAATCAAACACCAAAATAATTACAACTATTTATTATCATTTTCGTAACTCCAGTAAGAAAAATAGACAAGGAACAAACAAGGTCCCTGTAATCTAAAGAAGACGTAATATTGCTGTTGCAAATCATGATCCATGAGATTCATGACATACCTATGAGTGGTCACCTTCTCATATTGAACTGCAAGAAGTAGTCATTAATGTAGAGTAACTTTTATCTTCTCAACACAGGCACAAGCAATGCAACTTTGGACGGAATACATTCCAGGTACAGTTGGGTTTCTTAGTAAGACTATTTTTTTGAGATTCTGTGAGCATTTGTGTCTTTATAAATATATAAAAAAAATGAACAGGAAGGAATTCTTGTGCTGTACAATTTCCTTAACAATTATACAATGGTCTTCTCACTATTTAAAACTTGTAAAAATAAATCAACTTCATATAAAAAATCAAGTTACTTTTTTAAAAAGCTGGAATGTACATGCTTATGAAAGACACCACTAATTTAAAATCAACAGACCAAGATAATTAAAAGAAAATACTGGTCCATAAACAAAGTAATATTCTTACATATACTGTATGTATGGGTATTAAAATCCTATGCTAAAAACATTTTGACACAATGGCATTTCAAAACAATTATGATAATAAAAATGTGACGCAATAATAAGCGACTATTAAAAACTTATCAACTGTAACAACATTGAACAAGCTGCCATTGCATCAAACATGCAATAGTATGAGCTATGTAAATGAACAAATTCTGAATATTAGCTGTTGAGTTTTGGGCAGAAGTTTGCTGCTCATTTGGGTGTGCTATAGCTACCTTCCTCTCTTTCCATCTTCGACTGGCAGAAACAAAAAATATGTGCTAGTTAAGACAAATGCAAGTTGTTATGATATAATTAGCTATGTCTAATACACACTTCATTAACACCATTACTGATGATGGGGATGGGAGAACACAAGAAGCATATATATATATATATATATATATATATATATATATATATATATATATATATATTATATAATAATATATTTTTAAAATAAAAATTAATCTAAAAATTTTAAAACAGCAATTTTGGGGGCAGAATAAAAGAACAGAAAACAGTTAAACTTAATCTTGAAAACTTTGAAAAAAACTTTCACACTTGATAGCAAATACATTAATACTTCAGAGGGCCTGTTTGCTATCACATATTCACTCCCATTAAAAAGATAATTTTCAGATTACATTCAAATTTATGAATGCATAAAAGTAAATTAACCTTACAGTTAAACAAGATGAATGAACTGAACATATAACAAAAGAAGAATGAAAGACTCAAGCCAAGGACTTGAACCAACCCACATCATCATTCTGTGACCTCATTCACAATCACACAGCAATCTCATACTTCTCCTTCTTCTCTGGTTCGGGAATCATCTCAGGGATTTCCACATACTCTCGCATGCTTTCCTCTCATCAAACATGTAGGTTGTGTTCTCCGAGGACTGGTCTTCAATCTCATAGTTCTGGGGCTTGGGGACTGTGCGTGCTTTGCACAGTCGGTCTCCATATTTGAGGATGATAAAGGCTACCACCATCACCAACATGGCCAAGCAGGCCAGTGGAGGCCATGCAGCATGGACAGCCATGGTTTCCCTTTCTCTCTTTTTCAAAAATATGAACTAAACCAAAATTGAGTGTCCTTCACACTCTATATCGCCTTGGACAAGGACGAAGGGTCAAATGCCTAAAGAATGGACAGCTGATAATTTGGCACAACTGATACTCTTTGGATTATTCCTTTTCTATCATGTACAAGTATTTTTACAAGATTGCATCAAGGGGCCTCTGCTTGGCTTTGCGGACGAATATGAGTGAGGCGAAGCGATTTCCCGTGTCAGGGTCGTTCCAAAATTTGGGGTGTTCGTGGGAGCAACTGCAAATCCAATTTACCTGGGAAGAACAGGGGAACAACATCAGTATATATAGAAATATAGACACAGATATACAACATCCCTAACTTTTGTCGAGATAAGCAGGTATAGAAATGTAAATTAGGACAGATGCAAAAAAAAAAAAAAATTGATAAGAAAATTTTAGCCTGCTCTGATGAAAAAAAGTATGTTTAAGCCCATAAACTAATCTAGCCTATACTTGTGGATAATGTGCTATCTGCATAGAAAAAGAATACATATATCTAAAAGATATATAACTGGTATACACCCAGAAAGTACAGAACTCTGCCAGAACTCAAAGGTCTAGTTCCCAATATTTAGATCTACCATTTTTTAAAAGAAAAATCAATACACATCCCAACATCACAGGAAAATGATGGGATGGGGGTCCACTGCAGAGTTCAGCAAGGCGGATGCCATATTATAACAGAGAATGCAGTATCTAACATCAGTTGTCTTGTCATCAGTTATAATTATCTATCATCCACAATTTAAATATCAAGGTACAATGAATTTACAAGTACAATAAAACCCATAATAAGCAAATCAACTT